>NW_019154153.1:4593483-4662207 GCF_002288905.1 Enhydra lutris kenyoni
TGTTAGAGAGAGAGAGAGAGAGAGAGAGAGAGCACGAGCACAGGCAGAGTGGCAGGCAGAGGCAGAGGGAGAAGCAGGCTCCCCGCCAAGCAAGGAGCCCGATGTGGGACTCGATCCCAGGACGCTGGGACCATGACCTGAGCCGAAGGCAGCCGCTTAACCAACTGAGCCACCCAGGCGTCCCTCATAATATGTTCTTATAATCGTTTGTACTTCTTTGGTGTTGGTTATGATCTCTCCTCTTTCATTCATGATTTTATTAATTTGGGTCCTTTCTCTTTTCTTTTTGATAAGTCTGGCCAGGGGTTTATCAATCTTATCAATTCTTTCAAAGAACCAGCTCCTAGTTTTCTTGATTTGTCCTACTGTTCTTTTGGTTTCTATTTCATTGATTTCTGCTCTGATCTTTGTTATTTCTCTTCTCCTGCTGAGTTGAGGCTTTCTTTGCTGTTCTTTCTCCAGCTCCTTTCGGTGTAGGGTTAGGTTGTGTACTTGAGACCTTTCTTGTTTCTCGAGAAAGGCTTGTGTCGCTATATACTTTTCTCTCAGGACTGCCTTTGCTGTGTCCCACAGATTTTGAACAGTTGTGTTTTCATTATCATTTGTTTCCGTGAATTTTTAAAAATCTTCTTTAATTTCCTGGTTGACCCATTCATTCTTTAGTAGGATGCTCTTTAGTCTCTATGTATTTGGGTTCCTTCCACTTTCCTCTTGTGATTAAGTTCTAGCTTCAGGGCTTTGTGGTCTGAAAATATGCAGGGAATGATCCCAAACTTTTGGTACCAGTTAAGAGCTGATTTGTGACCCAGGATGTGATCTATTCTGGATAATGTTCCATGTGCACTAGAAGAATGTGTAATCTGTTGCTTTGGGATGGAATGTTCTGAATATATCTGTGATGTCCACCTGGTCCAGTGTGTCATTTAAGGGCCTTTATTCCCTTGTTGATCTTTTGCTTGGATGATGTGTCCATTTCGATGAGGAGGGTGTTAAAGTCCCCGACTATTATTGTATTATTGTTGATGTGTTTCTTTGATTTTGTTATTAATTGGTTTATATAGCTGGCTGCTCCCATGTTAGGGGCATAGATATTTAAAATTGTTAGATCTTCTTGTTGGACAGATCCTTTGAGTATGGTATAGTGTCCTTCCTCATCTCTTATTACAGTCTTTGGCTTAAAACCTAATTTATCTGATATAAGAATTGCCACCCCAGCTTTCTTTTGAGGTCCATTGGCATGGCAAATTGTTTTCCACCCCCTCACTCCAAATTTGGAGGTGTCTTTGGGTCTAAAATTAGTTTGTTGTAGATGGCATATTGATGGGTTTTGGTTTTTTTAATCCATTCTGATACCCTGTGTCTTTTGATTGGGGGTATTTAGCCATTTACATTCAGGGTAACTATTGAAAGATACAAATTTAGTGCCATTATATTGCTAGTAAGGTGACTATTACTGTATATTGTCTCTATTCCTTTCTGGTCTACTACTTTTAGGCTCTCTCTTTGCTTAGAGGACCCCTTCCAATATTTCTTGTAGGGCTGTTTTGGTGTTTACAAATTCTTTTAGTTTTTGTTTTTCCTGGAAGCTTTTTATCTCTCCTTCTATTTTCAATGATAGCCTAGTTGGATATAGTATTCTTGGCTGCATGTTTTTCTCATTTAGTGCTCTGAACATATCATGCCAGTTCTTTCTGGCCTGCCAGGTCTCTGTGGATAAGTCTTATGCCAGTTTAATATTTTTACCATTGTATGTTACAGACTTCTTGTCCCAAGCTGCTTTCAGGATTTTCTCTTTGCCATTAAGACTTGTAAGTTTTAGTATTAGATGACGGGGTGTGGACCTATTTTTATTGGTTTTGAGGGGGGTTCTTTGTGCCTCCTGGATTTTGATGCTTGTTCCCTTTGCCATATTAGAGAAATTCTCTATTATAATTTGCTCCAATATACCTTCTGCCCCCCCTTTCTTCTTCTTCTGCAATCCCAATTATTCTAATATTGTTTCATCTTATGGTATCACTTATCTCTCAAGTTCTCCCCTCGTGGTCCAGTAATTGTTTGTCTCTCTTTTGCTCAGCTTCTTTATTCTCCATCATTTGATCTTCTATACCACTAATTCTCTCTTCTGCCTCATTTATCCTAGCAGTAAGAGCCTCCATTTTTTATTGCACCTCATTAATAGCTTTTTTGATTTTAGCTTGGTTAGATTTTAGTTCTTTTATTTCTCCAGAAAGGCTTTTATTTCTCCAGACAGAGTTTCTCTAATATCTCCCATGCCTTTTTCGAGCCTAGCTAGCACCTTGAGAATCGTCATTCTGCACTCTAGATCTGACATATTACCAATGTCTGTATTGATTAGGTCCCTAGCCTTTGGTACTGCCTCTTGTTCTTTTTTTTTGTGGTGAGTTTTTCCACAGAAAAACTTGTCATTTTATCCAGATAAGAATATATGAACAAGAGAATAAAATACGGAAAGAGTGGCAAAGACTCCAGAAAAATGTATGCTAACCAAATCAGAAAAGACTCCAAATTGAGGGGAGGAGAAAGGGAGTAAAAAGAAATTTTTTAAAAATTTTAAAAAATTAAAAAAAATATATATATACTAGACTGGTGAATAGAACAGAGCCACCCACTTGATTTTGGATGTATTTTGGTCTCTTAGAAGAAACTACCTGCCAAAATTTTAAAGAAAGAAAATACACACACACACACACACACACACACACATAAGGGTAAACATGATGAAGGGATGGAATAGGACTAAAGATGAAATTAAAAAAAAAACTCTAAAAAAAAGAATTGATAAGATAAGTTGGTTGGAAAAAGAAAGTGGAGAGAATTTGCTCAGGCTGGAGACTAGAACAAAGCCCTGTGCTAGATTTAGGGTATATTTTTATCTATTAGAATAAATTGTACCCCAAAACTTTTTAGAAGAAAAAACCCTATATGTATACAAAAAATAAAGTTAGATACAATGAAGGATAAAATATGACTATAATAATGAAAGTTTAAAAAGATTTTTTAAAGAAAGGTATTGGCTGGATGTTTTTACTAATATTCTGGAGGAGGGGCCTGTTGCAGTGAGTCTCAAATGTCTTTGCCTGAGGCAGAATTTCCCCGCCCTTGCCAGGAGCTGGGCTAAGCAATCTGCTTGGGTTCGCTCTTGGGAGCTTTTGTTCCCCGAATGCTTTCTGTAGAGCTTTGGACAGGAATGAAAATGGTGGCCTCCTATCTCTGGCCCAGAGGAGACAAAAGCTTGGAGATGTACTCCTCAGTGCATCCTCGGAGAAAAACGGTCAATCACTCCTGTCTCCCTGGTTTCCGGCCACGCTCTGAGCTCACCTGGCCTGTGACTGAGCATTTCTATCTCTGGCACACAGCTCCATTTGGAGTTTCCAAATGCAGCAGATTCCTGCTACTCTGCTCTTCCAGGGGTGTCTCCCTGGATCTGCCACTTATGGGGTCCCTGCTCAAAGAGCAGTGGCCCGACTGTGCCATGGATCATGGTTTAAGGTAACCCCAAGCTGAGAGCTCACTCCTCAGCTCATCTCTGTAGCCGGCTTCCCTGCTCTAGTACCCACGAGCTCTGCCACACTCAGACACCCCTGGTCATTCTGTAATCCTGTGGGACCTAAGACCACACTGTCCCTGCGAGGGCTCCACCCCTGCTTAGCCTCTGGAGCAATACCTCTCAGTGGAGCAGACTTTTAAAATTTCAAATTTTGTGTTCCGTTGCTCCACCACTTGCCAGAAGCCGGCCCCTCCCCGCCGTGGTCTATCTTCCCGTTGCTTCGGATTCCCTTCTCCGCATGTCCTATCTTTCAGAAAGTGGTTGATTTTCTGTTTCTAGAGTTGCTGCTCTTCTTCTCTTCGATCTCCTGTTGGGTTTGTAGGTGTTCAGAATGGTTTGATAACTATTTAGCTGAACCCCTGTGACCTGGTGTCATCTCAGTCTGCTACTTCTCTGCCGTCTTGACTCCTCCCCCTTGTTCTTTTTTTTAATTGAAGTACGGTTGACATACAAGGCAGTAATTCAACAAGTCTACATCATACTATGGTCACAATTGTGGTTAGCATGTGTCATCATACAACACTATTTCAACACCATTGACTATATTCCTTTTGCTTTAGCTTTCATCCCCATAACTTATTCATTCCATAACTGGAAGCCTATACTTCCCACTCTCCTTCATCCATTTTGTCTATTCCCCCACTCCCAACCCCTCTGGCAACTATCAGTTTGTTCTCTGTGTTTGAGTCTGTTTCTGCTTTTTCATTTGTTTGTTCACTTATTCTTTTTTATTCCACATATAAGTGAAATCGCATTGTATTTGCCTTTCTCTCTCTGACTTATTTTACATAGCATGATGCCTCTGGACCATCCACATTGTCTCCAATGGCAAGATCTCATTTCTTTTTATGGATGAACAATCCATTGTGTGAGTGTATACATACATACATACATATATACATACATACATGCATACATATATATACATATATACACATATATACCATACCACATGATATACATATTCTTTAATCCAGGGATAGACACGGGTTGTTTCCATATCTTGGCTATTGTAAATAATGCTGCAACAAAAATAGGGGTACATATACCTTTTCAAATTAGTGTTTTTGTTTTCTTTGGGTAAATACCCAGTAGTGGAATTGCTGGATCATTTCATATTTCTATTTTTAATTTCTTGAGAAGCTTCCATGCTGTTTTTCACAGTACTTTTTCCAATTTACTTTCCCACCAACAGTGCATGAGGGTTCCCTTTCCTCCACATCCTCATTCATACTTGTTATTTGTCTTTTTGATGTTAACCATTCTGACAGGTGTAAGGTGGTACCTCATTGTGGTTTTGATTTGCATTTCCCTAATGATTAATGATGTTGAACATCTTTTCATGTGTCTATTGGCCATCTGGATGTCTTCTTTAGAAAAATGTCTGTTCAGGTCCTCTGACCATTTTTTTTTTAAGGATTTTATTTATTTATTTGACACACAGAGAGAGAGATCACAAGTAGGCAGAGGCAGGCAGAGAGAGGGGGAAGCAGGCTCACTGCTGAGCAGAGACCCCGATGCGGGGCTCGATCCCAGGACCCTGAGATCATGATCTGAGCTGAAGGCAGAAGCTTAACCCGCTGAGCCACCCAGGCACCCCCTCTGTCCATTTTTAAATTGGATTATTTTTTTTTTAAATTTTGTTTTGGTGATGATTTGTACAAGTTCTTTATGTAGTTTGGATATTAACTCCTTATTTTCTATATCATTTGTAAATATAATCTCCCATTTGTTGCCTTTTCATTCTGTTGATGGTTTCCTTTGCTATACAAAGTTTTGTTTGTTTGTTTGTTTGGTGTGATCCCAGTAGTTTATGTTTTTGGTGTGAACCCAGTAGTTTATTTTGCTTTTGTTTGCTTTACCTGAAAAGCCATATCTAGTAAAATGTTGCTAAGGTTGATATCGAGGATACTATTTATGTTTTCTTCTAGGAGTTTTATAATTTCAGGTCTCATATTTAGGTCTTTTTCTTTTTTTAAAGATTTTATTTATTTATTTGACAGACAGAGATCACAAGTAGGCAGAGAGGCAGGCAGAGAGAGAAAGAGGAGGAAGCAGGCTCCCTGCAGAGCAGAGAGCCCAATGCAGGGCTCGATCCCAGGACACCGGGATCATGACCTGAGCCGAAGGCAGAGGCTTTAACCCACTGAGCCACCCAGGTGCCCCTCATATTTAGGTCTTTAATCCATTTTGAGTTTATTTTTGTGTATGATGCAAGAAAGTGGTCCAGTTTCATTATTTTGCATGTAACTGACCAGTTTTCCCAGGACCATTTCTTGAAAGGAGTGTCTTCTTCTCATTGTATATTCTTACTTCCTCTGTGTAGATTAATTGACCATATAAGCATGGGTTTATTTCTGGGCCCTCTGTTCTGTTCCACAGATCTGTATGTCTGTTTTTCTGTGCCAGTACCATACTGTTTTGATTACTATAGTGTGGTCTTTCTTATTATTAAAATGTACTTCCTTTCTCCTTTCAGGAATGAAGAGACATGATGAATGAGTTTATAATAAGGTGTTAATTTAGAAAAATAAATGCTTTATGTGTCATATTAACCCCAATAGCACATAACGTAAAACTTACTATCAACAATTTTAAGTGTACAGCTCAGGAGTATTAAGTACATTAACATTATTGCACAAACATCACTACCATCATCTCTGGAATTCTTTCGTCTTGCAAAACTGACTCTGTACCCATTACACAATAACTCACCATGTTCCCCTTGCCCTCCATCCTCTAACAACCACCATTCTACTTCCCATCTCTATGATTTTGACTACGCTAAGTGCCATCCTATATAGGTGGAATGATATAGTATTTGTCTTTTGTGACTGGCTTCTTTCATTTAGCATAAAGTCCTCAAGTTCATCCATGTTTTAGTAACTGTCAGCATTTCCTTCCTTGTTAAGACTGAATAATATTGCATTTTATGTACAGATCACATTTTTCCCTTTAAAAAAAATTAACATATAGTGGATTATTTGCCAGGTGTACAGGTCTGTGAATCATCAGTCTTACACATTTCACAGCACTCACCATAGCACATACACTCCCCAATGTCCCTCACCAGTCACCCTGGGAGACCACCCCCCTCCCCTTCAGCAACCCTCAGCTTGTTTCCTGAGATTAAGAGTCTCTTATTTTTTGTCTTCCTCCCTGGTCTCATCTTGTTTCATTTTTTCCCTCCTTACCCCCCACGACGCCCCTGCTCTGCCTCTCAAATTTCTCCTATCAGAGAGATCATATGATAGCTGTCTTTCTCTGATTGACTTATTTCGCTTAGCATAATACCCTCTAGTTCTATCTACGTCATTGCAAATGGCAGGATTTGGGGCGTTTTTTGGATGGTTGAGATTATATATATATATATATATATATATATATATATATATATAATCTTTTTTATCCATTCATCTATTGATGCACATCCAGGTTCTTTCCATAGTTTGGCTATTGTGGACATTGCTGCTATAAACATATAAACATTTGGGTGCTTGTGCCCCTTCAGATCACTACATTGGTCTCTTTAGGGTAAACACCCAGTAGTGTATTTGCTGGGTCATATGGTAGCTCTATTTTCAACTTTTTGAGGAACCTCTATACTTCCCCAGAGTGGCTGCACCAGCTTGTATTCCCACCAACAGTTCCCCCTTTCTTCTCATCCTTGCCAACACCTGTCATTTCCTGACTTGTAAATTTTAGCCATTCTGACTGGTGTGAGGTGGTATCTCACTGAGTTTTGATTTGTATTTCCCTGATGGCAAGTGAGATGGTGCAGTTTTTCATGTGTCTGTTGGCCATTTGGATGTCTTCTTGGCAGAAATGTCTGTTCATGTCCTCTGCCCATTTCTTGATTCGATTATTTGTTCTTTGGGTGTTGAGTTTGATAAGTTCCTTATAGATTTTGGATACTAGGCCTCTATCTAATATGTTGTTTGCAAAAATCTTCTCTCATTCTGTCAGTTGTCTTTTGGTTTTGTTGACTGTTTTCTTTGCTGTGCAAAAGCTTTTGATCTTGATGAAGTCCCAATAGTTCATTTTTGCCCTTGCTTCCCTTGCTTTTGGTGATATTTCTAGGAAGAAGTTGCTGTGGATGAGGATGAATAGGTTGATGCCTGTGTTCTCCTCAATTATTTGGATGGATTCCTGTCTCATGTTGAGGTCTTTCATCCATTTTGAGTCTATTTTTGTGTGTGGTATAAGGAAACGGTCCAGTTTCATTCTTCTGCACATGGCTGTCCAATTTTCCAAACACCATTTGTTGAAGAGACTGTTTTTTTTTTCCATTGGACATTCTTTCCTCCTTTGTAAAAGAATAGTTGACCATGGAGTTGAGGGTCCATTTCTGGGCTCTCTGTTCTGTTCCATTGATCTATGTGTCTGTTTTTTGTGCTAGTACCATACTGTCTTGTAAAGTCTGGTTTTGTGATGCCGCCAACTTTGCTTTTCTTTTTCAACATTCCTCTGGCTATTTGGGGTCTTTTCTGGTTCCATATAAATTTTAAAATTATTTGTTCCATTTCTTTGAAAAAAATTGATGGTATTTTGATAGGGATTGCATTAAACATATAGATTGCTTTAGGTAGCATAGACATTTTCACAATATTCGTTCTTCCAATCTAGGAGCATGGAACATTTTTCCATTTCTTTCTCAATTTCTTTCATGAGTACTTAGTAGTTTTCTGAGTACAGAGTCTTTGCCTCTTTGGCTAGGTTTATTCCTAGGTATCTTATTTTGGGTTTTGTGTGCAATCGTAAACGGGATTGATTCCTTAATTACTCTTTCTTCTGTCTTGCTATTGGTGCATAGAAATGCAACTGATTTCTGTGCATTGATTTTATATCCTGACACTTTACTGAATTCCTGTATGAGTTCTAGTAGTTTTGGAATGGAGTCTTGTGGATTTTCCACATAAAGTATCATATCATCTGCAAAGAGTGAGAGTTTGACTTCTTCTTTGCTGATTCAGATGCCTTTTATTTCCTTTTGTTGTCTGGTTGCTGAGGCTAGGAGTTCTAGTACTATGTTGAATAGCAATGGTGATAATGGACATCCCCGCCGTGTTCCTGACCTTAGGGGAAAAGCTCTCAGTTTTTCTCCATTCAGAATGATATTTGCTGTGGGTTTTTCATAGATGGCTTTGATGATATTGAGGTGTGTACCCTCTATCCCCACACTGTGAAGAGTTTTGATCAAGAAAGGATGCTGTACTTTGTCAAATGCTTTTTCAGCATCTCCTGAGAGTGTCATATGGTTCTTGTTCTTTCTTTTATTAACGTATTGTATCACATTGATTGATTTGCAGATGTTGAACCAAACCTGCAGCCCTGGAATAAATCCCACTTGGTTGTGGTGAATAATCCTTTTAATTACTTTTGGATCCTATTAGCTAGTATTTCGGTGAGAATTTTTGCATCCATGTTCATCAAGGATATTGGTCTGTAATTTTCCTATTTGATGGGGTCTTTGTCTGGTTTTGGGATCAAGGTAATGCTGGCCTCATAAAATGAGTTTGGAAGTTTTCCTTCCATTTCTATTTTTTGGAACAGTTTCAGGAGAATAAGTATTAATTCTTCTTTAAATGTTTGGTAGAATTCCTCTGGGAAGCCGTTTGGCCCTGGGCTCTTGTTTGTTGGGAGATTTTTGATGACTGCTTCAAACTCCTACTGGTTATGGGTCTGTTCGGGTTTTCTCTTTCTTTCTGGATCAGTTTTGGTGGTTTGTATGTCTCTAGGAATGCACCCATTTCTTCCAGATTGTCAAATTTACTGGTGTATAGTTGCTCATAATATGTTCTTTTTTTTTTTTAAAGATTTTATTTATTTATTTGTTAGAGAGAGAGAGAGAGAGAGAGAGAGAGCACGAGCACAGGCAGAGTGGCAGGCAGAGGCAGAGGGAGAAGCAGGCTCCCCGCCAAGCAAGGAGCCCGATGTGGGACTCGATCCCAGGACGCTGGGACCATGACCTGAGCCGAAGGCAGCCGCTTAACCAACTGAGCCACCCAGGCGTCCCTCATAATATGTTCTTATAATCGTTTGTACTTCTTTGGTGTTGGTTATGATCTCTCCTCTTTCATTCATGATTTTATTAATTTGGGTCCTTTCTCTTTTCTTTTTGATAAGTCTGGCCAGGGGTTTATCAATCTTATCAATTCTTTCAAAGAACCAGCTCCTAGTTTTCTTGATTTGTCCTACTGTTCTTTTGGTTTCTATTTCATTGATTTCTGCTCTGATCTTTGTTATTTCTCTTCTCCTGCTGAGTTGAGGCTTTCTTTGCTGTTCTTTCTCCAGCTCCTTTCGGTGTAGGGTTAGGTTGTGTACTTGAGACCTTTCTTGTTTCTCGAGAAAGGCTTGTGTCGCTATATACTTTTCTCTCAGGACTGCCTTTGCTGTGTCCCACAGATTTTGAACAGTTGTGTTTTCATTATCATTTGTTTCCGTGAATTTTTAAAAATCTTCTTTAATTTCCTGGTTGACCCATTCATTCTTTAGTAGGATGCTCTTTAGTCTCTATGTATTTGGGTTCCTTCCACTTTCCTCTTGTGATTAAGTTCTAGCTTCAGGGCTTTGTGGTCTGAAAATATGCAGGGAATGATCCCAAACTTTTGGTACCAGTTAAGAGCTGATTTGTGACCCAGGATGTGATCTATTCTGGATAATGTTCCATGTGCACTAGAAGAATGTGTAATCTGTTGCTTTGGGATGGAATGTTCTGAATATATCTGTGATGTCCACCTGGTCCAGTGTGTCATTTAAGGGCCTTTATTCCCTTGTTGATCTTTTGCTTGGATGATGTGTCCATTTCGATGAGGAGGGTGTTAAAGTCCCCGACTATTATTGTATTATTGTTGATGTGTTTCTTTGATTTTGTTATTAATTGGTTTATATAGCTGGCTGCTCCCATGTTAGGGGCATAGATATTTAAAATTGTTAGATCTTCTTGTTGGACAGATCCTTTGAGTATGGTATAGTGTCCTTCCTCATCTCTTATTACAGTCTTTGGCTTAAAACCTAATTTATCTGATATAAGAATTGCCACCCCAGCTTTCTTTTGACGTCCATTAGCATGGCAAATTGTTTTCCACCCCCTCACTCCAAATTTGGAGGTGTCTTTGGGTCTAAAATTAGTTTCTTGCAGACGGCATATCGATGGGTCTTGTTTTATTTTATTTTATTTTTTTTATTCAATCTGATACCCTGTGTCTTTTGATTGGGGCCTTTAGCCCATTTACATTCAGGGTAACTACTGAGAGATATGAATTTAGTGTCATTGTCTTGCCTGTAAGGTGACTGTTACTGTATATTTTCTGTGTTCTTTTCTGGTCTGTTACTTTTAGGCTCTTCCTTTGCTCTCAGGACCCCTTTCAATATTGAAAGGGGTATTTCAATATTGAAAGTTGGTTTGGTGTTTGCAAATTCTTTTATTTTTGTTTGTTTAGTTTTTGTTTTCGTTTTTTTTTTTTGTCCTGGAAGCTTTTTATTTCTCCTTGTATTTTCAATGACAGCCTAGCTGGATATAGTATTCTTTTTTTTTTTTTTTTAAGATTTTTATTTATTTATTTGACAGAGATCACAAGTAGGCAGAGAGGCAGGCAGAGAGAGAGGAGGAAGCAGGCTCCCTGCCAAGCAGAGAGCCTGATGCGGGGCTTGATCCCAGGACCCTGAGATCATGACCCAAGCTGAAGGCAGAGGCTTTAACCCACTGAGCCCCCCAGGCGCCCCTGGATATAGTATTCTTGTCTGCATATTTTTCTCATTTAGTGTTCTGAATGTATCATGCCAGTCCTTTCTGGCCTGCCAGGTCTTTGGATAGGTCTGCTGCCAATCCAATGTTTGTATTATTGTAGGTTACAGACCTCTCGACCCAAGATGCTTTCAAGTGTTTGTCTTTGTCACTGAGACTTGTAAGTTTTACTATTAGATGACAAGGTGTTGACCTATTTTTATTGATTTTGAGGGGGATTCTCTGTGCCTGCTGGGTTTTGATGCTTATTCCCTTTGCCAAATTAGGGAAATTCTCTTGTATAATTTGCTCCACTAAACTTTCTGCCCCCTCTCTCTTTCTTCTTCTTCTGGGATCCCAAATCTTCTAATATTGTTTCCTCTTATGGTATGACTTATATCTCGAATGCTCCCTTCATGGTCCAGTAGTTGTTTGTCTCTCTTTTGCTCAGCTTCTCATCATTTGGTCTTCCATACCACTAATTCTCTCTTCTGCCTCATTTATCCTAGCAGTAAGAGCCTCCATTTTTTATTGCACCTCATTAATAGCTTTTTAAAAAAAAAGGTTATTTATTTATTTGACAGAGAGAGAGAGAGAGAGAGAGAGAGATCATAACTAGGCAGTGAGGCAGGTAGAGGGGGAGGGGGTAGTAGTATCCCCACTGAGCAGAGAGCCTGATGTGGGGCTTGATCCCAGGATCCTGAGATCATGACCTGAGCTGAAGACAGAGGCTTAACCCACTGAGCCACCCAGGCTCCCCATTAATAGCTTTTTTGATTTCAACTTGGTTACATTTTAGCTCTTTTATTTCTCCAGAAAAGGATTTTATTTTTCCAGAAAGGGATTCTCTAGTATCTTCCACGCTTTTTTCAAGCCCAGCTAGCACCTTGATAATCATCATTCTGGACTCTAGTTCTGACATCTTACTAATGTCCATAATGATTAGGTCCTTATCTATCGGTATAGCCTCTTGTTCTTTCTTACTTTCTTTTTTTTTTTTTTTTTTTTTGCGGTGAGTTTTTCTGCCTTGTCCTTTTATCCAGATAAGAATAGATGAATGAGAGAACAAAATACTAAAAGGGTAGTAAGGACACCAGAAAAATAGACAGTAACCACATCAGAAGAGACCCAAAACTGGCAGGAGAAGAAAAGAGGACAAAAAAATAGATGTATGCATTTATATAGACTGGTGAATAGAACAGAGCCACACACTTGATTTTGGCTGTATTTTGGTCATATTTTGGTCTGTTAGAAGAGACGGCCTCCCAAAATTTTAAAGAAAGAAAAAGTATATATATATATACAAAAATAGGGGTAAACACGATGATGGGATGGAATATGACTGTAAAGATGAAAATTTTTAAAGATTCTAAAAAAGGAATTGATAAGATAGGAAGTTGGTTGAAAAAAGAAAGAAGAAAAAAAAAAAAGGGAGAGAATGTGCTCAGGCTGGAGACCAGAACAAAGCCATATGCTAGATTTAGGGTATATTTTGACATTAGAAGAAACTGTATCCCAAAATTTTAAATAAAGAAAAACCTATATGTATACAAAAAATAAGGTTAAATACAATGAAGGGATAGAATATTACTATGACAATGAAAATTTAAAAAGATGTTTTAAAAAGGTATTGATAAGATAATATATTTAAAAAGGTTAAAATAAGGAAGAGGAAAAATTAAAAACAATAGAATAAGAAAAAATAACATTAAAAAAATTTAACTTTGAAAGACTAAAGTATTGTTGGAAAAAGCCATGAATTCTATGTGTTGCTTTCCCCTAGCTCTGGACTTCCCCAGTTCTCATTGATCAGTGAACTTGGTCTTGGGTGGATGTTCTTGCTAATCTTCCAGGGGAGGGGCCTGTTGTAGTGATTCTCAAATGTCTTTGCCAGAGGTAGAATTGCACCGCCCTTGCCAGGGGCCAGGCTAAGCAATCTGCTCGGAGTCGCTATTGGGAGATTTTGTTCCCTGAATGCTTTCCGTACCACTTTGGAGAACAGGAATGAAGATGGTGGCCTTCCGATCTCTGGCCCAAGGAGCCAAGAATTTCGGTACCCTCTCCTCAGTGCGCCTTCAGATAAAAGCAGTCAATCTCTTCCGTCTCCCTGGTCTCTGGCCGTGCTCTGAGCTCACCTAGCCTGTGACTGAGCGTTTCTATCTCTGGCCCACGGCCCCTTTTGGAGTCTCCAAACCCAGCAGATTCCTGCAGCCTGTTCCTTTCCTGCTCCTCCTGGAGGAGGAAAGAGGGGGTCTTCCCAGATCTGCCGCTTGTGGGGTCCCTGCCTCCAAGAGCAGTGGCCTGACTATGCCTCAGATCATGGTTTAATGGTAACCCCGACCTGAGACCCCACTGCTTGGCTCTGTCTCTGCAGCCGGCTTCCCTGCCCTGATACCTGAAAACTCTGCCACACTCAGGCAACCCCGGTCTTTCTGTGACCCTGCAGGTCCTGAGACCATATTGTTCCTGCAAGGGCCCCACCCTCTCTTAGCCTCTGGAGCGACAACCCCCAATGGAGCAGACTTCTAAAAGTTCCAATTTTGTGCTCCACTGCTCTACTGCTTGCTGGGAGCCAGCCCCTCCCCCCATTATCTCTCTTCCATTATGTTTCCTCAGATTCACTTCTCCACATGGCCTACCTTCCATAAAGTGGTTGCTTTTCTGTTCCTAGAATTGCTGCTCTTCTCTTTGATCTCCTGTTGAGTTTGTAGGTGTTCAGAATGGTTTGATAACTATCTAGCTGAACTCCTCAGACCTGTGACATTTGGGTCTCCTACTCCTCTGCCATCTTGCTCCACCACAGAATTGTTTTCAACATCATCATTGCATGGGCCATCTTGGAGCTTGAGATGAAACTCAGCTGACAATTTTCATAAGATGTGGTTTAAAGAAAATGGTCACTACTGTTCTTGAAGTTTCTGGAGAAGACCTTGTGGAAGCTATACAAATAACATTTTGTTTATTCATTCATTCATTGATGGACACTTGGTTTGCTTCTACATTTTAGCTTTATGAACAATGGGTGTATATATATTTGTTCAAGACTTTGCTTTTAATTCTTTTGACTATGTACCTAGAAGTGGAGTTGCTGGATCATATGGTAATTCTATTTTTAATGTTTTTGAGGAAATGCCACACTTTTTTTCCATAGCGGCTACCTCATTTTACATTCCCACTAACAGTGCACAAGTGTCCCAATTTCTCCACATCCTTACCAAAACTTTATATTTTCTTTTTCTTTCCTTCTTTTTAAAAATTATTAGCCACCCTAATGAGCATGAGGCAGTATCTCATTGTACTTTCAATTTCCATTTCATTAATAATTGGTTTATTTGGTTTTGCTTGTTATATTTTATATATCTTTTATTAGATGAATATGCATTTGAAGTTATGTTCTCTTCATGAATTGATCTTAATCATTATGAAAATATCCTTTTTCCTGATGTTATTGGACTTTACATCTATTTTGTCTATATTAATATAGCTACTTTAGCTTTCCTTTCATTAGAGTTAACATAGTATGCCATCTTTCATTCTTTTACTTTTTATGCTAAAAGTAAGTTTCAAATAGGGTAGCATATGGCTGTGTTTAAATCTAATATGACAACCTTTGTTTTTCAATTGGGGTGTTTAGACCATTTATTTATTTTTTAAAAGATTTTATTTATTTATTTGACACAGAGAGAGAGCAAAAGAGACAGAGAGCAAGCACAAGCAGCAGGAATGGCAGACAGGGGAGAAGCAGGCTCCCTGCTCAGCAGGGAGCCCAACGCAGGGCTCGATCCAAGGACTCTGGCTGGGATCGTGACCTGAGCCGAAAGCAGCCGCCCAACTGGGTGAACCACCCAGGCTCCCCATAGACCATTTATATTTAATGTAATTATTGATGCTATTGGGTTCAAAGCTACCATCTTGCTATTTGTTTCTATATCATTTATCTGTACTTCATTACCTTCATCCTCTTTTTCAACTTTTTTTGGGGGAGTAATACATGAGTATTTGTATGATTTCTTTTATACCCTTTCCTGGATTGTTGTTTATAACACTTTTTTTCCCTCCTTATGTGGGTTTTATTATTTATTTATTTGTTTTTACTATATTACGTTAGTCACCATACAGTATATTATTAGTTTTTGATGTAGTGTTCCAAGATTCATTGTTTGCATATAACACCCAGTGCTCCATGCAATGCATGCCTTTCTTAATGCCCACCACTGGGCTAATGCGTCCCCCCCACCCCATCCCCTCTAAAACCCTCAGTTTGTTTCTTGGAGTCCATAGACTCGCATGGTTCATCTCCCCCTCTGAGTTACCCCCCCTTCATTTTTCCCTTCCTTCTCCTAATGTCTTCCATGTTATTCCCTATGTTCCACAAATAAGTGAAACCATATGATAACTGGCTTTCTCTGCTTGAATTATTTCACTTAGCATAATCTCCTCCAGTTCCATCCATGTTGATGCAGAAGTTGAGTATTCATCCTTTCTGATGGCTTAGTAATATTCCATTGTATCTATGGACCACATCTACTTTATCCATTCGTCTGTTGAAGGGCATCTTGGCTCCTTCCACAGTTTGACTATTGTGGACATTGCTGCTATGAACACTGGGGTGCAGGTGGCCCTTCTTTTCACTACATCTGTATCTGCAGGGTAGATATCCAGTAGTGCAATTCCTAGGTCATAGGGTAGCTCTATTTTTAACTTTTTGAGGAACCTCCACACTGTTTTCCAGAGTGGCTGTACCAACTTGCATTCCCACCAACAGTGTAAGAGGGTTCCCCTTTCTCCACAGCCTCTTTAACATTTGTTTTTCTTGTCTTGTCAATTTTTGCCATTCTAACTAGTGTAAGGTGGTATCATAATGTAGTTTCAATTTGAATTTCTCTGATGGTTAATGATTATGAAAATTTTTTCATGCATCTGTCTTATTTGGAGAAGTGTCTCTTCATGTTTTCTGACCATTTTTTGACTTGATTATTTGCTTTTTGGGTGTTGAGTTTGATGTTCTTTATAAATCTTGTATATCAGCCCTTTATCTATGCTGCCATTTGCAAATATTTTCTCCCATTCTGTGGCCTGCCTCTTTGTTTTGTTGACTGTTTCTTTTGCTGTGCAGATGCTTTTTATCTTGACAGAGTCCCAAAAGTTCATTTCACTTTTGTTTCCCTTGCCTTTAGAAACATGTCTTGAAAGAGGTCACTGGGGCCGATGTCAAAAGGTTATTGCCTATTCTCCTCTAGGATTTTGATGGATTCCTGTCTCACACTGAGGTCTTTCCCCCATTTAGAGTTTATCTTTGTAAATGGTGTAAGAGAATTGTTGAGTTTCATTCTTCTGTAGCTGTCCAATTTTCCCAGCACCATTTATTGAAGAGACTGTCTTTTTTTTTTCCATTGGATATTTTTAACCGATTTGTTGAAGATTATTTGACCATAGAGTTGAGGGTCCATATTTGGACTCTCTCTTCTGTCCATTGATCTATATGTCTATTTTTCTGCCAGTAACATGCTGTCTTGGTGAACACAGCTTTGTAATATAGCTTGAAATCAGGTAACGTGATGCCCCAGCTTTGTTTCTCTTTTTGAACATTTTCTTGGCTATTTGGGGTCTTTTATAGTTCCATACAAATTTTAAGATTGTTTGTTCTAGCACTTTGAAAAATGCCATTGTTGTTTTGATCAGGATGATGGTGAAAGTATAGATTGCTCTGGGCAGCATAGACATTTTTTTTTAAAGATATTTATTTATTTATTTGAGAGAGAGGAAGAGAGAGAGAATGAGAGAAAGGACATGAGAAGGTGGAGGGTTAGGAGAAGCAGACTCCCCCACTGAGCAGGGTGCCCAGTGCGGGCTCAATCCTAGGACTCCAGGATCATGACCTGAGCCGAAGGCAGTCCCTTAACCAACTGAGCCACCCAGGCATCCCACTATAGACATTTTAACAATGTTTATTCTTCTGATCCATGAGCATGGAATGTTTTTCCATCTTTTTGTGTCTTCTTCAATTTCTTTCAAAAGTGTTCTGTAGTTTCTGAAGTATAGATACTTCACCCCTTTGGTTAGGTTTATTCCAAGGTATCTTAAGGCCTTTGGTGCTATTGTAAATTGAATCAATTTCCTGATTTCTCTTTCTACAATTACATTGTTAGTGTATAGGAAAGCAACTGATTTCTGTGTTTTGATTTTGATCCCCAAACCAGGCAAAGATCTCATCAAAAAGGAAAATTTTAGATCAATATCCCTGATGAATATGGATGCCAAAATTCTCAACAAGATCCTAGCTAATAGGATTCAACTGTACATTAAAAGGATTATCCATCACGATCAGGTGGGATTTATCCCTGGGATGCAAAGGTTGTTAACATTCACAAATCAATGTAATAGAATACATTAATAAGAGGAAGAAGAAGAACCATATGGTTTTCTCAGTTGATGCAGAAAAGCATTTGACAAAACACAGCATCCTTTCTTGATTAAAACTATTCAGAGTGTAGGGATAGAGGGAACATTCCTCAATTTCATAAAAATCATCTATGAAAAGCCCACAGCGAATATCATGCTCAATGGGGAAAAGCTGAGAGCCTTTCTCTTACGATCAGGAACATGAAACAAATGCCCACTTTCACCACTATTGTTCAACATAGTACTAGAAGTCCTAGTAACAGCAATCATACAACAAAGAGACATAAAAGGTATTCAAATTGGCAAAGTCAAACTCTCTTCACAGATGACATGATACTTTATGTGGAAAACCCAAAAGACTCCACCCCGAAATTACTAGAAGTCATACAACAATTCAGTAATGTGGCAGAATATTTTCTACAACATTTTGTGCTTTTATGAAGTGGCTGCTTTAGACAGTATATATATTTAATTTATCACAGTCTATCTTCAAATAAAATTACAGCACCTCACATATATTATAAGAATCTTGCAATACTTCCATTTCCCCCTTTTGACCTTTGTGCTACTGTTACCATACATTTTATTTCTGTATATGTTATATAAATACCATAGGATTTTTTTTATTTAAACAGTCAGTGATCTTTTAAAGATATTTAAATAATAAGAAAAAAGTGGGGTTTTTTTTTAAAGATTTTATTTATTTATTTGACAGAGAGAGATCACAAGTAGACAGAGAGGCAGGCAGAGAGAGGGGGAAGCAGGCTCCCCACCGAGCAGAGAACCCGATGCAGGGCTCGATCCCAGGACCCTGAGACTATGACCTGAGCTGAAGGCAGAGGCTTAACACACTGAGCCACCCAGGTGCCCCAAAAGTGTTTTTTTTTTTATATTTACCCATTTTCAGAGCACTTCATTCTTGATGTAGATCCAAATTTCTGTCTGATGTCATTTTCCTTCTGCCCAAAGAATGTCCTTTAACATTTCTTATAGTGTGGGCCTGAGGATGATGAACTCTTTCAGCTTTTCTTTTTAAAAGATTTTATTTTTTTGACAGAGAGATCACAAGTAGGCAGAGAGGCAGGCAGAGACTGGTGGGGAAATGGGCTCCTTGCTGAGCAGAAAGCCTGATGCAGGGCTCGATCCCAGTTCGCTGAGATCATGACCTGAGCTGAAGGCAGAGGCAGTCTTAACCCCAGACACCCCAATTATTCAGCTTTTGTAAGACTCAAAATATTTTTATGTTGCCTTTATTTATTTTTTAAGAATTTATATATTTGAGAGAGTGAGTGAGTGAGCAAGAGAGCAGGAGCTGGGCGAGGGAGAGGGAGAAGCAAACTCCCTTGCTGAGCAGGGAGACCAATGCAGGGCTCAGTCCCAGGACCCTGGGACCATGACCTGAGCTGAAGGCACACGCTTAACTGACTGAGCCACACAGGTGCCCCAATTATGGTGTAACTTGCTGTTTTTTTCTGCTTCATATTTCTTATCCTCAGGGTTTGCTGAGCATCTTGGATCTGCAAATTTATGGTTTTTATTATTTGGAATTTTTGAGCCATCATCCCAATATTTATTTAACTATTTTTCTGTTTCACCTTTGGGTGCTACAATCACACGTCCAGTAGGACACCTGAAGTTGTCCCACAGCTCACTGATGCTGTTTAACTTTTTTTGTTATTCAAATATAGTTAATGCGCAGTGTTTTATTAGCTTCAGATGTACCATATAGTGGTTCTCCAATTTCATACATTTCTCAGTGCTCATCAAGATAAGTGTACTCTTTGTCTCCCTCATTTATTTCACCCATCCTCCCATCCACCTCCCCTTTGGTAACTATCAGTTTGTTCTGTACAGTTGTTTTTACTGTTATTGTTGTTCTCTTTTATCCTTTGTTTGCTCATTTGTTTTGTTTCTTAAATTCCACATATGAGTGAAATCATATGGTATTTGTCTTTGACTATCTTATTCCACTTAGCATTATACACTCTAGGTCCATACATATTGTTGAAAATGGCAAGATTTCATTCTGCTTCACTACTTTTCAGTATTTTTTCCTCTTTGTGCTTTATTTTGGATAGTTTTTGTTGTCTTGTGTCAAGTTCACGAATACTTTTTTCTTTAATCCTTAATCTGCTATTAACGTAATCCAGTATATTTTTCATCATGTATGATTTTTATGTCTAGAAGTTCAGTTTGGGTCATTTTTCTATCTTTTATGTCTGTACTTAACAGGTTTAATTTTTCATCTAGTTTCTTGAACATATGAAGTAGTTACAGTAACAGTTTTAATGACCTTGTCTACAAATTCTGTCATCTGTCTCCTTTCTGGATTGATTCCATGAGATTGGCTTTTCTCCTCATTATAGGTAGTATTTTCTCAGTTCTTTGGTAAGTCTGATAAATTTTGATTGAATGGTAAACACTGTAATCCAGACCTTGAGATATTGTTGGGTACTGGATATTTTTTGATATATTCTATTTCTAGGCTTTGTTCTGGGATACAGTTAAATTAGTTGAACAGTTTAAACCTTTCAGGTCTTGTTTTTTTAAGCTTTATTTGGTGGGATTAAAGCAATCTTTAGGGCTAATTTCCACTACTAAGAGAAAAAAACCTTTTCAGCATATTCATGAATTATGAAGTTTTCTACTTCATAAGGGAAGTAGAAAGGCTTCAAGGGAAAGAAGTATTCCTGTCCCTTTGTGAGAACAATAAACCAGTCCCTCTGTCTTCTCAGTAATTCTTTCCCTGGAATCAGGTAGTTTCTTCCCATGCATTGTTTGATCCACCTTAGCTGAAAGCTTGATTGACATTCTCTCCAGGTCTCCAAAGCCCCCCGACTGCCCGTAGTCTTCTACCCTCTAGTATTTTGTCTTGTGGACTCTCACTGCCCTGCTATCTCCAGAGTCCTACCTCCATCTCCTCCATTAAGACAGATTTCTAGCTGGGCTTCCACTCCCTACACTGTAGCCTGATACTCACAAACAGGAAACAAGCTGGGCTGTTGTAGAATTCACCTTTTTTGTTTGCCATCTCAGGGATACAGTGTCCTGAAAATTGTTATTTCTTATGTTTTGCCTAGCTTTTAAACTGATCATGGGCATTGCCTGGGAGTGCTTTAAAAAATCCAGATTCGTGGAATCTGTCATTGGCCCATTTGAGGCCACCTTTGGAATAGTGGCCAAATATATACCAGATGGCTGACATTGTTCTCTTTCTAACTGGAATGCCAGTATTTCCTGTGCACACTTGCATCAGAATCTCTGATTAAAGGAGTCAGTCATTTCTGCTCAAGATCTGAGTGGAAATACATTTATTTGTTGTAAATGGGTTTGCTAGAACTAGATAGAAAGTGTCTGGAAGAGTCCATAGAAACCAGATGAGAATCTAATGCTGTGGCTATGGTCTTGAAAATAACGTGATTTTCTTTCCGATATATGAGCTCACTTTTATTCAGCCATCAGTTTAGTGGCCGATGATGGGGACTGAAGCTCTGTGAGGGTCAGGTCTGAGGTCCAGATCAGGTATGTTATATGGGCTGAATCTGTCAGTCAGCTTCCCTGAGCTACAGTATCATTACCTGCATTTCTGGCACTGCATTACTTGGCGTGAAGAGGTTGTTGGGAAAATGTCTAACAGATACACTTGAATCTGTACTTGAAACCACTTGTAGTCTGTACAGATGGAATTATGGGTACTGAGTAAGTCCATTCCATATTTGAAAGATATTTTCTTCTTCTAGAAATCTCAGGAGATCAGGAGATAAGACACTTCTCGATAAAGACATTTGGAGTACCCTTGAACCCTCTAAGGAGTATTAAGTATTATTAAGATTCTGATAATTATTTTTCTCAGTTTTGTCTTTTTTCCTGCTGTCTCCTCACCCTTTCAAGGGGAATGAAAGGTCTCTGATTACATGGTGGGGAAAAAGTCTCCTTCATTCCACTTTCATAATATATTTATGAAGGACAACATCGACCCAATTGAAGTGTAAGGATACTGTAACCAACACATCTTTATTGAGCCCCAGCTCTATACCAAGTATTAAGGGAGAAATAATAACACATAGGATATGGTTACTGGTCTGAAGGAATTTACTTCTTGATTGTAGAAGCAACACCTACAATTGTGAGACCATATTTCAACAAAATAGCACAGAATGTAACCAGTAGCTTTAGACCAGCAGATGCCATATGAGCTCAGAATAGTAGTAGAAGAGACCAGGTGTCAGGGGCTGGAAAAAATGACTGACTTTCCATGATGACCATGTTCCTGAAGATAGCAATTGCATAATACTCAGAAAGCGCCAAGGAAGGTGGTAGAATAGAGCCTAGAGAGTGGACAATGTGGAGGGGGAGGACCAGAGTCAGGCAGGCGGAAGAACAGAATGCTAAGAGTAGGCAAAGCCAGTGTCTAGTGCCAGTGAAGAGCCCAGAGGACATCCAAAAATAGCATAAGGGCATAAATTCAGACTGCCACAAATGGAAATCTCATATTCCTTTACCACATTTTAGAATTTCCTGAAAATATTTACATACTCAGAATCTTTCAGTCATCACAGTAGGCTCATGAAAGTAGCAAGACACATAATTGTTGTCATTTGACAGAAAAAGAAACTGAGGATAGGAAAGGTTAAATTGCTTTTGCATAGTGACCTGACTAGGACACGAAAGAACCAAGACCAAAACCCACAGATGTTCCATCTGTACAGTCTCTGCCGGATACGCCCTGTTCTATGGATGACCCAGTCTGGGATGGGAAACCATGAACCCAGCTCAGGTCCTACAGGGATGGTTTGACCCAAATACAAAATTAAAGCTTAGTCCAACTCTGGGTGAGGTGTGGGTGTGAGGACATTGGCTATGTCTTTCTGCACATGTGCCCGTACAGGAAAGCATAGAAGGAAGCCAAGTGAATGGTGACCTCTTGGAAGTCAAAGGAGAGAAAAAAATCTCCTGTTGCCTTGGGGAGGGAAAAGGGAGGAAGTGAAGGGAGTGGGGGAGAGTCTGCTTTTTAAGCCCATTAAGGAGGCAGAGCCAGGAGCCAAGCATCCAATTAACCTGACATCTCTTGCAGCCAAAATATCTGAGGATATAAGAAGAGAATTTAATATGTGGAGGCTTGGGAGAAAAGTGACTAATAGCTGGAAAACAGCCCCAGTTTATTTAAAAAATAGGTCAGGCCCAACAAATCCAATAGATTCCTTCCCAGCAGTTACTGATCCAAGAGACAGAGGGAGTGCCGTGTGGGTGCAATACCATTTTGACTTCAAGCAGGCACTGCTGTTGTACCACAAAGAGACAGCCAGGGGCTGATGGGAAGCGCCCAGACACAGTGCACAGCTGCGGAGGACTGCCCTTCGAATTGAGACACATCATGACCCTGGCAATGACAGCAGGTGAGGGACTGGCCCAAGGTCACCTGGCCTAAAGGTGACGCAGCTACACTCAATCTCAGCTCTTTCGTTGTGGGAGCTAAGGTGCTTTCTCTGAACTGCTGCTGCCTCTGGTCCAGGCGTCCTTGGCCCGGCCCTGACATTGTTTGGGGTATCACAGTAGCACCAAGGCTATTCCAGGCTGGCCCTGGGGACTGCATTAGGGGGTCAGAGAATAATGCAGACTGCAGGTAGCTGTCCTCAGCTCTGTCTGGACCAGGATTTCGTAAGGATCACCGGGGGAGCTTGTTAAATGTGTAGCTTTTTGGGGCTCGCTCCCACAGGCTCTGACTTCCATTGGTCTGCGGTGGGGCCTGACTCCCATCCCAAGGTGGTAGATGGAGATTTTAATAGAGAAACACTGTCCTAAATCAGAGTTTCCCAGATGGTTTCCTCAGAACATTAATTTCTAGAGATGTTTATAGATTGCTCAGAAAAGAAGGGTGTCGCAGCCACAAATTTGGTAGCAAAAGACACCCTCTCTCCCTCTTGGAGATTCACAATTTGTTTTAGCAAAGTAAAGGTTTAAAAGTATTGCCATTAGGAAATCTCTTAACATGTTTAGTATATAGATATATCAAATCATTATGTTGTACCTTAAACTTACATGTTACATGTCAATTATACCTCAATGAAGCTGGGGGGAAAAGAAAAAGAAATCTCTACAGCTTATTTGTCTAAATGTACTTGACCACAGAACTCCTTTTCTAGGAATATCTGGTCTGTGGAATACAATGTGGAAAAATGTAACTCTCTAGACCAGTGGAGCTCAAACTCTGTGATACATCAGAATCACATGGAGGCTTGTTGGAACAGATTGCTAAACCTTACCACAGAGATTATGATTCAGTGGTTTCTGGTGAAGGCTGAGAATTTGCATTTCTTACAAGCTCTCGGGAGATGCTGATGCTGGTGGTCTGGGGACTAGTCATTGAGAACCACTGTCTTAGACCCCTCTGTAAGCCCTGGCTCAGCCAAGTATCCTGCCAGGCCTCCTGGCAACATTCCTCAGTGCAAAGCATTCCCCAGTCGGAAAGTGGGTACTGACAATAGAGGGTGGCAGGACCTGAGGGAAGAGGATTCCAGGAAGGGCAGCCTTGGAGGGAACTTGAGTCTGAAGTAATTAGGCATGTGAAGATAGTTTCTGCCAAAATGCCAGTCATAGTCAGGGATACTGTAAAACAGGATGATCCCAGTGGGTGACAGCAGCTGACGCTCTGTGACAGGCATCAGTGCTTGGGCTTGGCCCAGGGGGTTCTAGAGAGAGTCTATGACTTTAAAGAGCCAACTCTAGTGGGGGACATGAGGGTGAGTGTTGACATGTACAGGCCAGGGTGTCCTGGTGGCCATGTACAGGAAGGCAACAGAGTTTTGTGGGACCAGCAGCATCTAGATGCTTCTCCCTGTCCCCCAGACTTGCAGGTTTCTGACTCCAAGAGTGAGAAGCCATGAGCTGGAACTACGTACCCTAGTACATGTGGGACTGTGTACTCTAGCATAGCACTTCTTTGCGTGGAGGCTGACTTCAATATTGCTTTGCTGGGGCTCAGCCCAGATGATAGGAAACATGGCTACAGAAGGGTAGATGCGAGGGTGGAAACAAGGTTGTTTTTGGCCAAAGGCAGACATGAAAGCTATGTATTTTGATGTGATCTTGGACAACAGGAGAGGTCCACATGCCCAACAAAGCACTGTTGCCTGACATTCTACCATTAGAATTTTCTCCTTTCAGTTAAAGCTCTGGTCCCTATCTAAAGGCAGACAGATGGTGCCAGAAGAGCTCACCCTAGGTGATTATCAACTACATGGATCACAATATCACAATACTGTGAGTAAACATCAGAATGAAGAAAGGGCGTGATTAGTGTCTGGGGGTGATCCTGGGGCAGGGGCCACATGTGAACATGGGCTAGAAGAAGGTGGGAGAGAGAAAGAGGCATCTGGGAAAAAAGATGTGGTGAGAACTGGTGAGGGGCTAACCCCTCCTCCCACACTCTCCTCTGCCACCTTGCAATGACCCACCCTTTGGAGACCCCTTTCTGTCCCCTCCATGGGACCTCAGGCCAGGCAGGCTGCTGCTAAGGACAGACTACTCAGGTTAGAAAAAGCTCTCTTGACATTTGGAAAACAGAGCAGGATTTGGCTCCTCCAGTGGAGCCTCTTGTTCTCAGGAAAATCGTTTTTACAGCTTGGGCCAGTGCCAGTAAGAGCCATTTATAGCCCAATGGGCTTGGGTTAGCTTCAGCTGCCTGGTGCAGAAAGTGCTGGCTTCTCTCTGCCCCCTGCTGCCTAGCTTCCCCCTTCATATCTCCTTCACCTCCATTCTCCTTCCAAAGACCTCCTTCCCCACTTCCCCACCACTTCTTCTCTATTTTCTTAGAGGTTTCAGCTCTGGATTTGCCTGTGTGACCCTAGACACATTCCTTTTCTTATGTGGGCTTCAGTTCCTCCTATAAATGAGAGCTTACTGTTTGTTCCCTTTTGAACTCAGTTACCTTGGAGAGGTACCTACCTCTGCCTACCTTCACCAAAGCATTTTCTTCCTTTTAGTCATTGCCTGTTGACCCTTCTTTCTTTCCCCAGGACTGGGGCTTCCTGTCTGGGGCAGCTTTGCCACCTGTTTCTGAGCACAGAGCTTATAGCAATAGCTCAGTTAAGCTTGGTCTGACTGAACTGAGCTAAGCACAGCATCAGTGTCAAGAGGATGACTTTGGGGTCCAACAGATATCAGTTAGGTCCTGGCTCCATTACTTGTGAGCCCTGACTGAATTTTTTGAGCATCAGTTTCTTTGTCTGTAAATTTCAGTGCCTCATTGAGTTATCATGAGGCTTTTATGAGATGCTGTTTGTAAAGTACTTAGCACAGTGCCTACTCTTAGGGATCTATCCATGTTAGGGATTGATCATGATCATTATCATTACCTATCATCTACCCTTATTTTCAGATGGCAGTGAGTTTGGGAAAAAAATGCCCTCCCTAAATCTGCCCCCCCAAACCCCTCGCCACCCTTCAAGGACCTGCTCAAACACTACTTCAGGAAGCCATCCTCCTTTTGGTGTCCAGCTTTGGTGTTTCCACAACCTTTTGTTTTA
The DNA here is from genome assembly GCF_002288905.1 of Enhydra lutris kenyoni. Taxonomy (NCBI): domain Eukaryota; kingdom Metazoa; phylum Chordata; class Mammalia; order Carnivora; family Mustelidae; genus Enhydra; species Enhydra lutris. The sequence goes on from NW_019154153.1 coordinate 4,619,705, forward strand.
TCTCAGGATCTAGTGGGACCTGGACCCACTCAGCCCAGCAGAATGGGGTAGACTAGGAAGATCACTGATGATTTACTGCTGAGAAAAACTGCCGAAGATGCCTTGGGAAAGACCAGGTCTAGAGGTATGGCACAGTGTTTAAAGAGTCCCAATCAGCAGTCGACACTAAGAGCAGAAGACAATGTCACAAATCCTGACAGTGACAAGTGCACCTCAAAAGATCAGGAAGGCAGGCAACATGCTATTCTGCAAGTAGTGGTGCCCTGAGTCCAAGGCCCTTGGAGGAGGTGGGAGAGCGAGGGAAGGCTGTCTGTGTGCACCATGGTACCAAATATCCCACTGCACCAATGGACCTCGAGAATAATGTGAACACAGACAGGTCTCATACTGCAACACTAGAGTGTTTAGTGGGAAGGAACCTGGGCACAGGGAGAAAATCGGAGCTGTGATAGCCACAGCTGTGGGGAGGCTGGGAGTCAGTCTGGCCTCCATCTCCCACTGTGATTCCAAACTCTTGTCTGACTTCCCAGCCAATATAGACAAGGTAAGGTGAAGTTTGAAGCTGCCTTCACTCAGAGCCTCTGGTTGGCCTATGGAGGAGTCAGGGCTTCTGACTTCCCAGATGAACTCACCATCTTCCTCCAAGATCCAACCTCTACATTGCTCGAGTCTTTCCAGGGCCATGCAGGGTAGGTAGATGTGGCAAAGACTAGGTTTCCAGATCCCCTCCAAAGGACCTTCCAGTATGGCCTAACCAACTTTGATAGCTTCCACAGAAAAATCTGGATTCCTATACTGGTTCCTACATGCCCATATGGGGATCTGGAGGATTTGTATACACCTCGGTTCTTCTGCAGAAGCTGCACAGCGCCTTGCCACAGCTGATATTCAGTAGGTATTTATGGAATGAAAAGCAGCACCCCAAGTAGCCGAATGCCTGGGGACCACAGGCCACCGCTGTTTCCCGCCCTACTCCCAGCCTCTAGGGATAGGACACATCTATCAGCTAACGGACAGAGGGCAAGTCCCCTCTGCAAGGGGCTGAGCCAGGCTGACAGCCTTTGGGACCAGGAACTGTGCCACAGTCACCTCTTTGTCCTCATGGATTGACCTGTGGTTATCAAAGGTAAATGCCACCCCCCCCCGCCCCTGCCAATCCATTCACCTGCTTACCTTATGGGTGAATGCATGCATGGGACATGCATGGGACATGGTAGACACTTTGTAAGTTGGCCATGGAGGAAAGAACCTCAGGAACCCTATGGAGAAGGAACATCGGAGTCAGAGCTAAGGGGCGCAGGAGGCCCTTGTGATCCTGATTACGTATGCTGCCCGAACCAACTAGGACTTTTTCCTCTCTTTAATGTATTTAAATTGAGTCAAGATTGGACTCTACTTCATTCATGGAGACTTCTTCAGCTCTAGACGTGACGGCATATCTAGCCGTCACTAGCACAGCGTCCTTCTGGATAAGTGAAGCTAGATAGAAGTTGTCTTTGCTTTGGTGCTATTGACTGACACTGGAGTGCCTCACCTGGGTTGCATATCCTCAGAGGAGGGCAGACACAGAACTGGAGGGATGAGGACACATTCTCCCTAAGCCTCTTCCCCCCAGGTCGCCAGGTGCCTCCAAGGTCCTCAGAGAAGGAGGCTTCTGGCTTCTCTCCCTGGCCCAGCCTCATTCCCCTCTACCTCCTTCCCTGGGGTTCTCTCCCAGGTGATCCCCTCAACTTTCGCTGAGTAGATGGTCTCCATCTAGAGCGCTAGCCTCGGCTTCTTTTCAGAGGTCTGAGATCACATTTCTTTCTTTTTTTATTTTTTAAAATTTTTGGCCAATGTTATTATGCTTTGCTCTTTTCAGAAGAAGTACCTGTTAATGGCATACATTTTACAAAGTGTCAACAAGCAGGAAAGGAAAGAATTAACTGTTTACCGTCCAATACCCTGTTGTAGTTGCTTCCAATTCTGGTGACTTCTTCGAGTCTCCCCCTTAACACAGGCATGGATAGGTTTTAATTTTAAAAATGTGATCACACTGTCTATTCTTCTCCCACTTGCTCTCCTCAGCCCACAGTTTATCGTGATCATATTTCTTTTATTAAACACTCTGCCACAACATTACAAGCGGATGCATAGCATTCTGTTGTGTGGATGTACCTTCCTTTATGTAATCAGTTCTGTTTCATGGAACCTCTAGGTTGACTCCTATTTTTGTGTTGTCTGCCATGATTCTTTCCTCAGGATGAATTCCAAAAGAAGTAATTACTGGGTTTAAGGATTTGTGCTTTTAAAGGCTTTTCATGCATCTTTATCAAACTGCCTTCCAGAAAAATCCTCTCTAGAACTGTATAAAAGTACCTCTTTTTTCTACAGCCTTTACAAATGCAGTGTTACCATAGTTGTGGGAGGAGTCAAGCTTATTTAATAATTAAAAATGATAACTTTTGTTTTAATTCGAAGCTACCTGGTTTCTATAGAGGCTAAATATTTTTGCCTCATGTTCATTTGCCATTTGTGTTTATTTTCACGTGAATTGACCATAAGATTCTTTGTCCAATGCTAAATGAGGGGTGCTTGCTTTCCTTTTATTTGTTTATAAGAGCTCTCTACATATTAAGGATATTCACTTTCTTTTAAAAAAAAGATTTTATTTATTTATTTGACAGAGAGAGAGACAGTGAGAGACTGAACAGAAGTAGAGGGAGTGGGAGAGGGAGAAGCAGGCTTCCCGCCCGATACGGGGCTTGATCCCAGGACCCTGGGATCATGAGCTGAGCTGAAGGCAGATGCTTAATGACTGAGCCACCTAAGTGCCCTGACTCAATGACATTTTAAACTTCACAAATCTGGAGTACCTGGGTGGTTCAGATGGCTAAGCATCTGCCTTCTGCTTAGATCATGATCTCCGGGTTCTGGGATTGAGCCCTACATCAGGATCCCAGCTCAACAGGGAGTCTGCTTTTCCCTCTCCCTCTCCCTCTGCCTCTCCCCCTGCTCATGCTCTCTCTCCCTCTGTATCTGTCTCAAATGAATAAAATCTTCACAAATCCAAATGGAAATTCATTATTCTCCCTCTCGCCCTAACTGCTCTTCCTACTGACTTGCTTTTTCCTGTTAATGTCACCACTGTTTTCCTGGTCACCCAGGCTTGAATTGTTGAGGTCATCTTGGGTTCCAATGTTTCTCTTTTCCTCTCTATCCCGTCCATTGCCAATCCATAGGCAATCTCTATGGAGATTTGATTTCTGTGGTTTCCCTGGCGGGCAGGCCCTCTAACACAACAGTAGTTCCCGTTCTCATTATTTCTTGACTGGACTTTGAAAATGGCCTCATAAGTTCATATCTTGCTCCCCCAACCCCAGTTCCTTGACTTGTCATTTCTTCTTGCCCCTCCTGGACCCTGCCACCACATTAACCTTTCTAAAGTAGAGCTCAAGCATGGAACTCTCTGGTAACAAACCACCAACAACTCCCCCTTGTCTTGTATTTAATTACAAACTGTTAACCTGGCCTTAATTTCCTTTCAGTGGAATCTTCCACTATCTCGGCCAAGTTGCTCCTTAAACAAGCCCACAGTTTTCCCCGCCCCTCTGCCTTTTTGCTCCAGCCATTCCCTCCTACTGGAATTCCCTCCCACTATTTCCACCTAACAAAATCCATTCAGAAAGCTCCCCACCTACCCCACTGCCAGCTATCCCAAGATTTTCCTATTCTTTAAAGTGAATTCTCTCTCTCTGAAACTCCCAGAACAGTTTGCTTGAGCTTTTCTTGTGAAAAAAAAAAATCCTATTCCCTCATCTAGCGGAGCCCTCAAAAGTCTTACGTTCCTACCAGAAAGCAGATCCATTTGAGGGCACTCTTCTTATACGTCTCTGCTCTTCCACAGAAGCTGCACAGCGCCTTGCCATAGCTGATATTCAGTAGGTATTTATGGAATGAAAGGCAGTACCCCAGGTAGCCGAATGCCTGGGACCATGGGCCACCGCTGTTTCCCGCCCTACTCCCAGCCTTCAGGGATAGGACACATCTATCAGCTAACGGACAGAGGGCAAGTCCCCTCTGCAAGGGGCTGAGCCAGGCTGACAGCCTTTGGGACCGGGAACTGTGCCACAGTCACCTCTTTGTCCTCATGGTTTGGACTGTGGTTATCGAGGTAAATGCCGCCCCCCTCCCCATCCATTCACCCGCTTGCCTTATGAATGCAATGCGTGGGACATGGTAGATACTTTGTAGGTTGGCAACTGAGAAAAGGATCTTGGGGACCCTATAAGAAAGAGAACCTTGGAATCAGAGTTGAATGGCAGCTAAGGGGTGCAGGAGGCTTCTGTGACCCTGACCATGCACGCTGCCTGGACCAGCTAGGACTTTTTCTCTCTTTAATATATTTAAATAGTGTCAAGATTGGGGTCAGCTTCATGCATGGAACCTTCTTAGCTTTAGAGGTGACTCTGCAGCCAGCACGGGAGTATGCAATTGACACAGTCTATTTTTAGCCTCCCAGAGACCGTGACCAACATCCCAAGCCGAGGGTGGGCACACCTGCTGCATTCTAATGAGGCAGCCTCGATTGTCTCTGCCGGCCAGCCGGGATCTCACCGACCTCAAATCTGATGTTGCTAAACTGGGAAGTCTGCTTATTTCCCAGAGGCTGTAGCCTGGATACACCAGGAAAATGGGACCATTGCCCTCCCCTGAGCTCACTCCTCTCCAGCCCAGGACACAGGGCAGTCTGAGGGCTATTCACACAGCATAATGGAGAGATGGAGTCTCTTGGGTTTCTTGATCTTGCTCTGTCCTAGGGCCTCCCTATTTCCCTTGTTGGGAAGGAGATTAATAAGTCTGAGCTGATTCAGCTCAGAAATGAGAAAACCATGGCATGAAACAGAGACATGTTTATGTAATATGAATAATAATGGTAGTAATAATATTAGAGCTTACTATTGCCAGGCACTGTTCTGAACACTTCACAGGTATGGACTCACCCAAACTTTTTGACCGCTCTCTCAGAGGAGTTTCATCATGTTGTCTATTTTATGGTGGAAGAGACTGAGGCACATGGTGACAAATGACTTCCGAAGGTCATTCGCCAGCCACGAAGCAGCAGGGCCATGTTTTAAAGCCAGGCAGTGTGACCCCAGGATCTACGCTCTACACCATACCACCTGCCTCTCAATAGTTATTTTTAATTTTACTAGCGGCAGACTGGGATCCAGGAATCCCAGAGGACCAACTACTGGATAATACTGCTTCTCAGTATTTTAAACTTCTGCCCTGCTTTGAGCCCTTTGCTATGCTGTGCACACCTGGATTCCTATGCTCCAGGGAGAGAAGCTTCTTCTCCTAGGTTGACTTCGTGTCTGCAGTCAAGCTGAACGTTTGGGCCCCAGAACTCCCTGAACTTTCTCTCCTTCTCCCTCGTCCCCTTAGCTTGTGAAGGAGGAGGGGCTGGCCAGGGACCCCCAGCAGCGGTGGGGTGTAGAGCGGGGCTTCGTGGCAGGGTTGGGAACTCAGAAAGAGCGAACGTGCTCGTGTGCAGGCAGGAGGCCCCCATCAGCGTGGGCTTTCGCAGTCCAGAGGCAACTTCTGCCGAAGTTCAGAGTAAAGTTCACAGAAAGCAGGAGGGGAGACACCAGGTGCGAGGCCCCAGAACCTCAGAGACCTACGTTTTGGAGGACAAGTGCTGCCTGCTGGAGAGAAGCCCAGGAACTCAATCTTCCTAAGGGCAGAGGCAGGTCTCAGTTTAACAGATACCGATTAGGGGCGCCTGGGTGGCTCAGTGGGTTAAGCCTCTGCCTTCAGCTCAGGTCATAATCTCAGGGTCCTGGGATCAAGCCCAGCATCGAGCTCTCTGCTCAGCAGGGAGCCTGCTTCCCCGTCTCTCTCTGCCTGACTCTCTGCCTACTTGTGATCTTTCTCTGTCAAATAAAGAGATAAAGTCTTTAAAAAAACAAAACAAAACAACAACAACAAAAACAGATACTGATTACATGCTAGGCCCTTTTATAAGCACTTTACAAACACCAACTATCTGATCCTAGGGGTGACTCTAGGACATAGGGATCATTTTATTCCATTGGAGGGATAGGGAAACGAAGGCAATGAGAAGTTAATAATTTTGCCCGAGGTCGGGTGCTAAACTCGTAAGTGGCAGAGCTGGGGCTCCGGTTTTGGCAGACTGGCTCTGGGAGCTAGGCTCCAGCCTCAAGCCTCTGTGATGCTATACATCTCTCCCTTTAGTGTGTGTTCACTATTCGCCTGTTAAGGAATGTATTTTTGCCCTTGTTTAGCAGATCTGGAAACTGAGGCCTAGATTGGCTCAGATCGCCTGACTAGTAAGTGATGGAATTGGGTTAATTTGAGGTCTTTCTGGCTCCTCAGTAGCATGGAACCTCTCTACAAGTCACAGCCCTCAGCTGGCCTGCCAGAAAGCCGGAAGGGTCCATGGCACCTAAGGAGTGGCTGCTGAGCAGACAGTAGCCGCGGGACTCAGGGAGGGGAAGGAAGGTGGGGCGGCATCTCAGAGGGCAGGACCTCATTGCTTCTGTTGACACCAAGGCCCTTCTCTTCCCCTCAGGTGAACAGTCCCCCACCGCAACCCCCTCAGCCCGTCGTCCCACCCAAGCCTGTGCAATGTGTCCATCATGTGTCCACTCAACCCAGCTGCCCAGGACGGGGCAAGATGTCCAAGCTGCTGAACCCAGAGGAGATGACCTCGAGAGATTATTACTTCGACTCCTATGCCCACTTTGGGATCCACGAGGTAAACCGTGCTGAGCTCAGCCCTGCTGTTCCATCACTGTCAGAAAACAGTGTTATGTGTTCAACTGTCTGCTGTCATAAAGTGGGTTTTCCCAGTGGCCCAAGGTCCCTGGCCCTCCCTCCTGAAAGCCTCTCTGGGAGAGGGTCAGGGCTAGGCTTGCAGCGGGTGAGTAGCTGGAAGCATATGTTTGTGCGTTTCTCTGCCAGAGAGCAAGGGCTGGAGGGGGGTGGGGGGCAAAGCTTAGGATTTCTTTCTTTTATGGTCCAGCACCTGTGTCTTCTCAATCCTAAGCCCAGGTGATCCAGGTGGACCAGACGTCTTTGCTCTAGATCCCTGCTCTAGGAGCTCAGATGCTTTGCAGCTCGAATCCTGTGGCTGAGAAGACCTTCCAGAGGCCATGCTGTCTGGTCTTCAGGGAGGCCTTAGGAGGCCTTAGGTCCTAGACCAATGAACACCTCCAGGGGAAGAAATACAGCAAGCTTCCTTGGAAACCTGGCCCAAGTCTGCCATCCTGATTGATTCTCAGGAAATTCTTGTGTTTCAGTGCTTGTCTTGTACCATAGCAGGGAAGATTTATGTTCCTTGTCGAACAGAACAGTGGTTCCCTGCAACCAGGAAGCCTGCACCCTCCTCTCCTCCAGCATTCTCTCCAGCCACCCAGCCTGGGGACCGTTCACTCATTAACTAGTGCTTACGCAGTGCCGGGCACGGTTCTAAGCACATTATACGTATCATTTCACTTAATCCTCCTAAGAACTCTATGAAGAAAATATTTCTATTATCCCCTTACCGTATGAAGAAATACTGAAAAGGGAACAAAGCCCTGCTTGCTTTGCAAATGCGTTTTTGAAGTGAGACTCAAAGCTCCTCTTTCAATTAGATGCCTGTGTACACCCTCCCTGTGACAAAATGGTAACACTGTCACTGCCGGAAGAGTATTTAAAAATAATAGCCAGCACTCCCCCCACCCTCCCTCCCCCTTTTTTTTTAATAAGTGCTTGCAGCATGCTGGGGATTGTTCCAAGATTGTACCTGATTGGCTCATTTATTCCTCAGGTCAGCCCTAGGAAGTTGGTATTATTATTTTTGTCCCCAATTATAATTACTTGTATGTTTGTTTTTAGACAAGCCAAATTTGTATTATTTAGTATTTACTTTTGGTGTTTCTGTTTTAATTTCATGTATTCCTTTTTTTTTAAGATTTTATTTATTTGTCAGAGAGAGAGAGAGAGAGCGAGAGCGAGCACAAGCAGATAGAGCGGCAGGCAGAGGCAGAGGGAGAAGCAGGCTCCCTGCCGAGCAAGGAGCCGGATGTGGGACTCGATCCCAGGACTCCGGGATCATGACCTGAGCTGAAGGCAGCCGCTTAACCAACTGAGCCACCCAGGCGTCCGTCATGTATTCCTTTTTTAAAGACGCACATTGTCCCCGATGCCACCAACCCACCGACTTATAAAATAATACAAATTTATTATAATGAACTCGGAGAATACAAGATCATTGGTCCCCAGTTTGTACATGGGGGTGTGAGATCTTAAGAATCCAGGTCAACTTTCATTCCTTGCTTCTTTTGCCCACTTCACAAGATAATAAGTGGCAGAGCTAAGAATGAAACCTTCACGTTTGGGGCCCAGGGGCTTCCTCCCTGACTACCATGCCGTATAGACTTTAAACCAAGTCTGTCTTTCTTTCTGGAAACTTTGACTTTGTTTCTGGTTGTTCCTTTGCAATTCCAGGTGGAGACAGAGAGTGAAGGAGGGGTGCCTCAGTTAATTCTAGACTCAGAGGTTTGCCTTATTCACCTGAGGGAGACTCAGGGTTTGACATCTCCCCCCCACCCCAGAACTGCTGTCCACATAAAAGTGTTAAGCTTGGGACCTTCAGGGAGGAAGACTGGGCCCTGTGTTTCTTCTGGAGGTCCTGGCTCAGGGGGCCTGAGCAGCTGAGCCTGCTGTTCTTGGTGGCTCACATGTCATCTTGGGCAGATAAGTAAGCAGCTGTACCTTCCCTGATCCTACTGCCCATGGATGTGGGAGTCGGGGTGAGGTGGTGCACTGAGCCCTGTCCTAGGCCTGTGAGAGGTTCTGGGAGGCAGAAAGACATCTTCAAGAGCCTACCCTGTCCCTAATTAGAGGACATGTCACCCACAGGCCAAATTCTAATAGGCATGTAGCTCTGGGCACCTATTTCAATGAGGTAGATTCCTAGGTGGACATGCCAATTCCAATAAATGCCTCCCCTGGGGCTTGCCTGAAATCCCTCCACTAGAAACCAACCAATTATGACACGCGCACCATGCTTATCCTTCCCGGTCTTCAAGCTCCACTCCCCCATGGAGCCTTCTGCGATTGACTTCTGGGACACCTCCCTCTGAATAACTAAGTTCCTGCTCTGCCACACATTTGGCTCCTGGGATGGGCTTTCCTCTGCTTTGATTAACTTCTATAATCCCCTCAGGACTTAGTTCTCTGGCCTCTAGCCACCGGCATGACACGCTGATTTGTGGTTTCTTGACCTGGCAGCTAATCTGATCACTCAGGTGATGCCCGGTCAGTACATGGCTGGGCATCCTGGAGGGTGTCATCTCCAGTGGGAGAAGAAACCAAGGGGCATCACATAAATACTATACCAGCTTCCCTCCATTTCATGTATTGATAGAAAGCCCAAACTTGAACGTAAACATATATAAGTATAGAACAGACTGAGCTAATAAACATGGAGCAAATGATCCTCAGGTCATGTAACATTTCTTTCCTTAGTAACCTGCCCTGGAATAGTTTTAGCAATGCTTTGCCTCTGGAAGTACTTCTGATCACCTACCTTGAATCCCTCCTGCTGCCGTAGGCCATCCGTCTCTAGATCTGGCTTCTGGGGAAATGCATAGGTCTTCTTGTTGGGGCAGCTACCTAGCCTTCCTTCACCCTTGAGGTTTCCCTCCACCCTATTTGGTTTCCAAGATCATCTGATATAAAAAAAAAAAAAAAAGAAAGTAAGGGGGGTTGCATATGGATAGACTCTGAACATTGTTCTTTGCAGAGACAGGACCTGCTCATCTCTCATTATCAAGCACCAGGGATCCCCGTTCTATGCCAGACAGCTAGTGGCTAGTGCCTTTGCCTCCTCAGTCTGGACAAGACTCACACCTCACCATCCAGAGCTGAGCTGGCCGTTTGGCAGTCTTCTCCCATCATTAACAAGATGCTCACAGGGCTGGGCAGCAACACAGCCAGCTTGCTGATTAATAGCGATCAGTGAGTGTTTAGGAAACGTGATGCAGGGTGGATTGGGTTTGATTAGTCTGTAGATGTAAACAAGAAGTGTCGAGTTTGGGGGAGGGCACTCCTGGAGACTGAAGAGCACAGTAAGAAGTGATTCTGGACACTTCTGTTCTTCCATCCCTGTTACGGGGCATCTCTGAGAGGAATGGAATCTTGAATGGGAGAGGAAATGACAGATGGGTGCTTACTGCGGCTTCTGCTCAGAGGGGAGGGGACCAGATTCATGACCTCCCAAATCCCACCCCTGAATTCCCAGAGTCTTTGGTAGTTGGCCCCTGGGCTTGGTTCCTCAGCAGCCAGAAGAATCCCTGCCAGTGGGGCTGTGTTCCCAGCCCCCAGCCCTGGGCTCTGATCCCACTCCTGGCCAGCTCTCTTCTTTTGACAATCTTGCTACAGGTTCTTTTGAAATAGATTTCTTCAGGGCCTCCTTTCCCAGCAATTAGTCAATGTGCTGTCATGTGTTTAATAGGCAGAAAAGCTGCTAGACAAAGGCATCCACAGCTGGGGGCTGGGAATTGTTTTCAACAAAGAGTGGCAGGCTCTTGTCTGAAGTGTCTGGAGACTTCTTTGGACTTTTCTCTCCTAGGGATGATTAGAGCAGGGGTAGAGGCACAGGAGAGAGCCTCTCTTTTGAGGGGCTGAGCAGGGGAAGCCTTGCTAAGTCACAACTCTTCTCCCAGAACTTGCACCTTTGAACCAAACTCTTGTGGTCTGGAGCCTTAAAGGAAAGAAGAGGTCGAAGCAGTGATGGAAAGCATTGAATTAAAGGCAGGTATCTGGGAAGCTCTCCTTTAGCAACAACAGAATTTGCAAAGGCGCTGGGCCAATCTAACTCCATCAAGACAGGCAGTAAGGACTTCCAACTGTAGCTATGGCTGATGAATCCCGAAAACTTCTCTCCTATTTCGCCTCCATTCCTCAATTATGGCTCATCTTCAACTCTTTCCTTGCATGGAGGAAAATGGTGACAGTTGTCACCAAAAGCCAGAGCTAACACTTTTGTAACACTTACTACATTTATTTAATCATCACAACAATCCTATGAAGTAGGTACTATTATCATTCCATTTTCCAGAAGGGGAAATTGACACACAGAGGCTAAATGATGCTCTAGGTTAAAGACCTCAAAAGCATGGGAGCTGTGATTTGAAGAAATAAAGGTGGATCAATTTCTAAAACTGACAACAACACACCAGCAACACTCTGTATGGATTTTCTCAAGCAATAAAATAACATCTGGAACAGCTGCTGTAATTGGAATCACCACCTGATTATGTTTATGATAATCAATAGTCATTCTCCAAGATCCATTTCTGTTTTCTCACAGGCAAATAGGCCACTTGAATGGGGATGTGGGTCTTCTGGAATTAGTCTCCTGGACTAATGGGTCTCCTGGAATTAGTGTCAGCTCAGAGCCAGTGTCCAATAATCCTCAAAACTTTGTTTATTTTCCCTTCTCCAATGCAGTCACACTGTAATGTGGTAATGGCTGCAGATCCAGTTGGTGAAGACTGGAAGAAAGATTAACAGCATCCATTTTTGGCACTGTAACAGAGTTTTTCTTCATAGAACATGGCCTTCCCTTCATTCAAGTGTTCTGGGTCTGTTAACTGTCTCATGTCTCTGAATCATTTGAGCAGTATGACTCTAGATTTGGTGATTCAAACCAATTTGATCACCAAACCAATTTGGTGATTCTGTTCACTAGACCTATAATTTTTCTGCTTCAACAGATCAAGTAAGAATTCAGTATGCTTCCCAGCTATTTCTTTTCTAGACACTCTATAAACTCTTTTCTAGAGACCTATGGCCAACACCATAGGTCTCTGCAAGTCAGAGTTCTGAATACTGCTCTGGCTCCCAAGTCCTTTGCAGTAACCACACCCATAGAATACACGGTGATTAGGTGCTACAATTTGACTTGTGCTTCTCCAGAATCCCAGTTTGATAATATTCCCATTGCCATTAGGGGTCTCAGTTTGATGGTGGCCCTTCCCACTATAATTTCTGACCTATAGAGAAGAGCAACCAGAGAGCTCCTCAAGGACGCTGGACTCCCCCTGCAAACTTACTTTTCACAACTGTGGTAAAAATCCTGTTCTGTGATGTTGGTGAGTAGGTCTCACATGACAAATGCACTCTAACATTCCAATCTTCTAAGGCTTTGGATACCTTTCTCTTCAGCATACCAAGGAAGTTCCAGCATTTTGACTTTGTGTAGTGGGGCTAACCTTGGATCCATATTTCAGTTACCCAAACAAACCAACCATTACAGGCATTTGAAGCCTCTAATAAAAAAACAATGAATCCGGAATTTCTGTTTAGTGAACCCATATCAATAAACTTGGCCCCATTCAACTTTATATTCCTTCCATATTGATCCCACAGCCTTAATACACATCCCCATACATATTCCCCAGGATTCAATCTAAACAAATGAGAAATACCATGTAGTTCTTTTGGAGTGTATCATACCTCCTCATGAGTCGCATTTTATACCTCACCCTTTGGGGTCTGATTAGAATGGAATCTAGTTACAGAGCTAGCAGCAAAGAAAGCAGGGGTAGGTCCTGAGGGGAATCTGCAGTACTTCCAGCTACTACCTTAAGGGAGGCCAATATGATTCTTCAGGAAAAGGTAAACAAACTCCCTCAGGCAGGGGTAGAAGATTCTTCTACTGGCAAAGAAGAGTCTGTGATTTAGGAACTTGAGGTTCCCTGTTCATCATATGTTTCCTGTTTCCATTCCAATTTTTAGGATCCTGTTCATTCCCGACAGATGCCTCGACTTTAACAAAAGAGGCCTTGCAAGGATGGGAATGCAATTTGTGTGCTAATTCAGGCACTTGTAGGATTAGATTTTGGATTTGGTTTTTGGAAATCTTGACCCTGTACCTACAGGAAATGTTTTTGTTTGTGTCTTTGTTTTTCCCAGGGAAATCACAGAAGCTTTTGGGTGCTATATGCAGACCTTGAGCTGGGAATTTAAGTTCTTAAGGTCATTTTCTTTCTCCAAGTTTTTTTTTTTAGAACAGTTAGTAGCAACCAACCAGCTAACCCATCCATTATGCCTCTTATGTTGACTAAAATGTTCTAAGATAGCAAATACTTAGTCGTCCAGAATCTGGTCTTTATTAATACTTTATTACAGGTATCTAAAGTAATATTTGAGTAACTCATTCACCATTTCTTGCTGTTGACCACTGGTGTCCTCCTTATCAGTGGCAACAGAGGCATTAGTGCCTTTAATTCTAATCAGATTCCAGAAAACTGAAAACTAATTCAGAAAATACATCATTATACTCAGGAGACATTCTTAGCATCAAATTCTGTATCAGTCAGAGTTCAACCATGGAAGTTGATCCAGCAGAAGATATATATATATATATATACACATATATATATATATATATATATATATATATATATATCTCCACACATACACACAGAGAATTGGCTCATGTAATTGTGTAAGGCTGTGTCTCCATGCCTGATGCTGGAACTTGAAGTCCACAGGGCAGGTAGTCAGAAAGGAAGATGAATGTAAAATATGGGGAACTCAAGACTAGCTAGAACGAATAAGCATAAGCTTGAACCCTATGAGGACAGACTGAAAGATATGCCCATTCTATTGCCTTTGACCTTGGTGGTGAGCATATCCTATAGAGGCTGGGTGTTTCACCATGGAGCTAAACACACACACCCAGCCCAGGAGACAGAGAAACGGAAGAAGGCCCAGCTGCTCCTTCATGCCAACAAAGTGAGTCAACACATCGTCAATGACACGTGTGCACTACAAAATGATTCCTGCCTCCTTTTTACCTTTCGAATCTCACAAGAATCTTCTCTGTGGCCAACTTTAACTGGTAACATAGTAGAAAGAGAATTCTGGGAAATGCAGAGTAGCCAGCCAGGGTGACACATTACAAAGCTGTCACACATGTGTGCACAAAGTTTCAAAAACGTGAAGCAAAATCTATAGAAGGAGAAAAATACAAACCTCCAACTATAGTTAGAGATTTTTTAAAAACACTTCTCTCTTGATAGTTGGTGGAACAAACACACACACACACAAGATTAGTAAAATGTAGAAATTTGGATGATACAACTAAATAACCTGACCTGATAGGATTTTGTAGAACATTGTTTCCACAAACTAAAAGAATACTCATTACTTTTAAGTACACAAAGAAACGTTTGCTAAGATAGATCTTATGCCTAGACCATAAGCAAATCTTAATATATTTCAAAAGACTGAAATCATGCAGAATACATTATTTTGATCATAATGGAATTAAACTAAACCAAAAATAATAAATTATTAAGAAAAATCTCTAAATGTTTGGAAATTAAGCAACACTGAAAACAGGGTCAGAGAAGAAATAACAAGAGAAATTAGAAAATATTGCAAACTGAATGATAGTGAAAACACAAAGCTGTGGACTGAATGTTTTTATCCCCTTCAATATTCATATACTGAAATCTTAATGCCCAGTATATTGTTATCAGGGGGTAGGGCTTGGGGAGGTAAGTGGATCATGAAAGTGGAGCCCTCATGAATTGGATTAGTATCCTAAAAGGAGACATGATACGATAGTCCCAATAAGTGAAAGAAGAAGGCAGGAAAATGAGGTTAGAGTCAGAGAGGGAGATGTGAAGACAACGGAGACAGAGGTTACAGTGAGGAAGTTGGGGCTTTGAAGGTGGGAGGAGCCATGAGCCAAGGAATGCAGGTAGCTTCTAGAAAGGCAAGGGGATGGATTTTGTCCTAGAACTTCCAGAAAAAACACAGACCCGATGACACCTGATTTTAAGTCTGTGAGACCTGGATGAGACTTCTGACCTCCAGACTGTGTGAAAACAAATCTGTGTTGATTTAAATCACTAAGTTTTGGCTGATTTGTAACAACAGCAATAAAAAACTAATACAGTCTCCTAAAAATTCTGCTAAAGTTATTTTTTTCCATATTTAAGTATTTATTTAATCTTTATTTTTAAAAATATTTAATCTTTAAGTAATGTTGTATATCCTGTGAGATTATGGTCCAGCCATATTTTTATATAGATCGTTAGGCACTATGGCATCATTTATTAGATAATCTATCCTCCTCTCAGCAAAATACATTTATAATGTATTCTGGAATCTTGAAAAAATAAAAAGAGACATGAGGGCTTGCTTTTTCACTCTGCTCTCCACCACGTGAGGATATGAGGAAAAGATGACAATCTGCAAACCATGAAGCAGGCCCTCATCAGATAATGGATCTGCTGGCACCTTGATCTTGGACTTTCTAGTCTCCAGAACTGTGAGAAATAAATGTTTGTTTTCTAAGCCACCCAGTCTACAGTTTTTTGTTATAGCAGTCTGAACTAAGATACAGACACATGGAAATTTGTGGGATGAAATGAGAGCAAAACTTAGAGGGAAACTTATAACTTTATTTATTTATTTATAGAGAGTGGGGAGGGGCAGAGGGAGAAGGAGAGAGAGAATATTAAGTAGGTTCTATGTTCATTGTGGAGCCTTATGCAGGGCTCGATCTCATGATCCTGAGATCATGACCTGAGCTGACATCAAGTGTTGGACACTTAACCAACTGAGCCACCCAGGTACCCCAGAAATTTATAACTTTAAGTGCTTATATTAGACTAAAAGCAAGGTACAAAATCAGTGATCAAAGCTTCTACTTTATGAAGCAGAGAAAACAAGTAAACGCAAGTAAGTTTGAAAAAGCAAATAATAAAGATGAGAGCACATATCAATGAGGTAGACATAAAACAACAGAGAAAATCAACCAAGCTAAAAGTTAGCTTTTGAAAAGACTAATAAGATAACCCCTAGTTAGACTGATCAAGAAAAAGTCAGGTGAAATACAAATTATTTATGATAATTTGGGTATCATAAATGAAGACAAGGATATCAGTACAGGTAATATAAACATTCGAGAGGCAATTTGAGAATATTATGACAATTTTATGCCCATAAATTTGATCTCTTAGCTGAAATGGATAAATTCCTTGGAAAAACACTTTGTCAGAACTGATGTAAGAATGTATGGAAAACTAAAACAGACCTCTATCTATTGAAAAATTGAGTCTTCCGACAAAAAGGATTGCAGACCCAGATGGTTTTACTGGTGAATTATATGTCAAACATATTTTTAAAAGATTTTATTTATTTATTTTACAGAGAGAGAGAGCACAAGTAGGCAGAGAGTCAGGCAGAGAGAGAGGGGGAAGCAGGCTCCAGCTGAGCAGAGAGCCCAATGCGGGGCTCGATCCCAGGACCCTGAGATCAGGACCTGAGCTGAAGACAGAGGCTTAACCCACTGAGCCATCCAGGTGCCCCTACATGTCAAATATTTAAAGAATAAAAATACCAATCTCATACAAACTTATTCAGAAAGTATACGAGAAAACATTTTCCAACTTGTATGATGAGCTCAGTCAGCATAACTTATTACCAGAGAAGGTAAGAGAAAATTAGAGATTAACATCTCTCATAAATATAGATAGAAACTTGTGTAATAAAATATTAGTAAGTAAAACACAGCATTATTTAAAATGGATTATACATCATGACAAATTATTTGTTCAGCATTCAAAACCAATCTATGGAGTTTAACATGCTATCAGACTAAAAGAGAAAAGTCACATACCATTTCAATAAATGTAGAAAAAACATGTGACAGAATTCAATGCCAATCATGATAAAAGCTCTCAGCAAATTATAAATAGAAAAGAATGTCTCCATCTGATAAAAGACATTTATAGAAAGCCCACAGCTAACATTATGCTCAATGGTGACATTTATATTATTGGAACAAAGAAAGAATGCCTGTCTTCTCCTATTTTATTCAATGTTTTATTGCATGGCAGTCCTTTCCAGTTCAGTAAAACAAAAGGAAAGAACAAAAAAATATAAGGCATACAGATAGGAAAAAGAAGTAAAATTGTCTTAATTCACAAGTGACAAGAGTTTTCATGTAGAAAAACAAAGGAATCTACCAAAAAAATCATAAGACAATTAATATGTGAAGCGTGCTCGCTGAAAAACACAAGGTCAATATGTAGACTGACATAAAGCAATTGGAAAATAAAATTTTAAAATATCATATATAATGCCATACGGTAAAATAGTTGAGAATAAATTTAATGAAAGAAATGCAAGACTTCTAAAATCTATAAAACATTGCAGAGAGAAATTAAAGTAGACCAAAATAGATGGAAGGCTGTGTCAGTGTTCTTGGATTATAAGATAATATTTGTAAAATATCAGTTCTTTCCATATTGATTTATAGATTCAGCACAATTCCAATCAACTCCAGGGGGCTGTTCTGTGTGAATTCACAAGCAGACTCTAAAACATAGATGGAAATGCATAAGCTCTAAAATAAACCTTGTAAAAGAAGAACTAAAACTCACACTATTTCAAAGTTAATATAAAGGTACAGTGATCAAGTTAGTGTTGAACAGGTATATTAATGGAAGAGATCAGAGAAGCTGCAAATATATAGTTAATTGATCTTTGACAAGGATGGCAAGGTAATTCAATGGAGGAAATGATAGTTTATTCTACAAACGGTGCTTACATCATGTTTTGTACATGTTTTATATATGTTTTGTATAAAAAATAAACTCACATGCCTTATTTTTAGGAAATAGGAAGAAATTAATTTGACATGAATCATAGACCTAAAGTAAAAGCCATAACTATAAAACTTCTGGAAGAAAACATAGATGACTATCTTTGTGAACTTGGGGTAGACAAAGATTGGACAGAATACAAAAAATTCTAATCGTTAAAAGAAACTCCTCCTAAAATTTGGCCTTTATCAAAACTAAAAACTGCTTTTCAAAAGACAACATCAAGAAAATGAAAAGGCAAATCTCAGATTGGAAGGAGATATTCATAATACATATATCTGATAAAGGATTTGTTTCTGGAATATATAAATTCCTACATTTCAATAAGGGAAAGATAAATAGGTCAAGAAAATGTGAGCAAAAGACTCAAACAGACATATCATAGAAAATTTATATGACTAGCCAATAAGCACATGAAAAATTATCTATATCAGTAGATATAAGCAAAATGCAATTAAAACTGCCATGAGATACCAGCTCATATGTACAAGAATGAATAAAAAAATTTTTTTTAAGATTTTATTTACTTGAGAGATAGAATGAGAGGAGAGAGCATGAGAGGGGAGAGGTCAAAGGGAGAAAAAGACCCCCCGGCCAAGCAGGGAACCAGATGTGGGACTAGATCCTGGGACTCTAGGATCATCACCTGAGCCAAAGGTAGTTGCTTAACCAACTGAGCCACCCAGGTGCCCCAAGAATGAATAAAATTTTTTAAAAGTGGTAATACTAAGTTGCTGGCATGTGAAGCAGCTTGAGAGCTAAAGCAATGCTGGTGAGATCATGAACTAGAACAACTATTTTGGAAAACTGGTGATTTCTTATGAAATTCAACAACTACCAGGAAACCCATTTCTAGGTATTTACCCAAGGAAAATGAGGACATACCCTCAAATATACTTATTCAAGAGTGTTTGTACCTGCCTTATTTGTACCAATCCAAATACCCATCAACAAGTGAGTGGATAAACTTCCATACAGTGGAATACCAGTCAGTCACAATAAGAACAAGAAAAAAGGAACAAACCTTGGATATGTGCAATAAAGTAGATGAATCCCAAAAAACCTTATGTTGAGCAAAGGAAGCCAGACACCAAAGTGTACATACCATATGATTCAATTTATATGAAGGCAGAAGGAAGCTATAGTGATACAAGTTAGATGATTGGTCATCTGGGTGGTGGGGGAGATTGAATGCCAAGGGGCATTAAGGACTTTCTAGGGAGTTAGAGATGTTCTATGGCTTGATTATAGTGGTGGTTACACAGGTATACAATTGTCAAAACTCTTACACCTAGGAAGGCAAGTGATATGATGAGCACTGGGTATTAGAGGCAACTGATAGATTGTTGAACTCTACATCTGAAACTAATGATGTACTATATGTTGGCTAATTGAATTTAAATTTAAGAAAAAAAACTCTTACACCTAACCATGCATTTAAAATTTGTGCTTTTTATTGTATGCAAGTTGTACTAAACATTATACTAAAAGTGTACTATAAATCCCAATACTGTTGATGATGAATTAGTCAAAAGCATTTGGGGCACCTAGGTGGCTTGGTCAGTTAAGCGTCCAACTCTTGATTTTGGCTCAGGTCATGATCTCAGGGTTGTGAGATTGAGCTTCATGTCAGGTGGGGAGCCTGCTTAAGATTCTTGCTCTCCATCTTCCTCTGCCCCCACTCCTCTACCTTGCTTGCGTGCTCTCTTTCTCTCGAAAACAAAAAACAAAAAAATAAGTGTTTGCTGATAGCTTGAGTAGACAAAGGTCTCTGCCTCACTGCCATACACAGATCAATCATGTTCTCCTTAGGCTGGAGACAGCTACAAGGGGTAACCTATTTTCTTTTTGGCCACAAAACACTTAACTAATGGTGGACAAAGAAATATGTTTTCCATTCTTTAAAAAAAGCAAATGAAAAAGGTATGCACACACACACAAACCACAAAGACTCCTCTAATAACCTGTTGGATGACAATTCTCTCACCGTGGCAGAAGATTCTGCTTCAGGTTTAACTTAAATCCCTCAAGTTGCATTGCACTGATCTTTCCTTTTATTCTTTGGTAGATGGGGCTTTTGGTCCAGGGCTGGACATGAGTGTCTTTTCTTATAGTACAAAATTATCTTTCTTGGGTAGAGTTTTAAGGCTGGAGTTGCTTGAAAGTGTCAGGTAACCCCTAGTCCAGCTGCTCTACAGTACTCTCCTACAGCTTGGGCTAATGACATCATTGAGATTTTTGTATTTTTTTTAAAGATTTTATTTATTTATTTGACAGACAGAGATCACAAGTAGGCAGAGAGGCAAGCAGAAAGAGAGAGGAGGAAGCAGGCTCCCTACTGAGCAGAGAGCCCTATGCGGGGCTCGATCCCAGGACCCTGGGATCATGACCTCAGTTGAAGACAGAGGCTTTAATCCACTGAGCCACCCAGGTGCCCGAGATTTTTTTTTTTTTTAAGATTTTATTTTTAAGCAATCTCTACACCCAACATGGGGCTCAAACGCATCACCCTAAGATCAAGAGTCGCAGGCTCCACTGACTGAGCCAGCCAGGCATCCCCATCATTGAGATTCTTGAAAAATTTGGCAGGACAGTCCTGGCACCAGTCGTGACCTTGGTGTGTTCCTGGGTGGCCTGAATACACTGACATTGCCTTTCCTTTCCTTTTACAGGAAATGCTGAAGGATGAGGTACGGACACTCACCTACCGGAACTCCATGTATCACAATAAGCACGTGTTCAAGGACAAAGTAGTGCTGGACGTTGGGAGTGGTACCGGGATCCTTTCCATGTTTGCTGCTAAAGCAGGGGCCAAGAAAGTGTTTGGGGTGAGCACGTCCCTCCTTCCCTCCTGTTGGCTTCTGTAGAGCCAGTCCCTGCCTCCCACCTTCTCCTGCTCCTCCTACAAGTACAAATCCGGGTCTGTCCCTTGCTGGGGCCACACCATCAAGGAGAAGTAGAGAAAGTCAAGTGTGACTCTCAGGAGTGAGGGCAAGTTCTCATGGCTCCCTCTCACTCAGGCCTTGCTTCTGGCTCTTTGCCCTGACAAATGTTGACATTTACCAAGGATTTTTGGCTTTCTGGAAATCATGCCGGTGTCATCATTACCTTAGAGTGCTTAGTCCTACCATCATCTTGAGACGCGGTGCAGTGTGGTCATATGTGGGAGCTCTGGCTTGAATCTCTGCTCTGTGTGACTGTGGACAATTCACTTCTGTACCTCGGTTTCCCCATCTATAAAATGGCCCTAGTAACAATACCTTGCCCATGGAGTGATTGTGAAGAATGAGTTTAATACATATGTAAAGTACTTAGAACAGGGCCTGGCATATAACCAATGCTCAGTGTCTAATACTAATATAGTTGGGATGAGGCCCTAGGGGATAATAACAAGACAATCTCCTTCCTTAGCTCGTTAAAGGGCAAGTCGGGAAGTTTAAATTTGCTGCTCTGGCTGTTGCAGCCCATCCAGATAGAAATGGAGGCTGGTGCTCTGGGGAGGCTCCCAACCTTCCTCTGGCTCCCACTACACAGCTGGGCAGTGCTTGATGACAGGGAGGCCTCATCTCAGCCCCTCTCTGGCTGGGGCATGGGTAACCGAGGTCTGAGGAGTGAAAGGGCCTGGCTGCCCCTCACTGGCTTCTAAATGGCCAGCGCTCCAGCTAAGGAGCTGTCAGGAGGTGCCCACACGGCCCCTCCCAGCTGTGGTGACTATCCCAACCCTCCTAATCTGTCTGCCTCCTGGTCTTTTGCTGTCACAGCTCTTTTATAAACAGCTCCCACATCTAGCTAGGCCTCTTCCCTGATGGCTCATTTCATAGTTTCTCCTGTTCCAAGCTCTCCCTTCTACCCACTGTTCTTTTCGAGAGAGAGAGAGAGAGCAAGAGATGGAGAGAGGTAGAGAGAGAGTGAGAGAGGGAGAAAAGGAGAGGGATAGAGGGAGAGAGAGAGGGGAAGAGAGAAGGGGAGAGTGAGAGAAGGAGAAAGAAAGGTAGAAGGAGAGAGACAGAGAAGGGGAAAAGGAAAACGGGTGTAGGGGGCAAAGACAGGAAAAGAGGAAAGAGGGCTCTAAGGCCACCTGGGTGCTGGGGCTTGGGGGCCCATCAGTGCTCTGAGGGGTTCACATGCTTTGGATTACCTCACAATGACGAAGAAAACAGGGACTGTTTCCTCACTTATGAGGAAACTGAGGCACAGCTGGAGAGTGGCTGAGGCCGGGTGTGAATCCAGGCTGCTTGGCCCTGGGTCACGCATTCTTTACCGTGAAACCCCTCAGCCTCTTGCAGATGGAGGTCAACATTGCGAGCAGGGGGAGGAATTGGAGGAACACAGTCCCAAGGAAAGTGGGATTGAGGCCACAGGACTGGCAGTCCAGGAAAGGGCCCAACCTCTGGGGCCCTGAGCCTGACAGAGGTCTGTCCTCTCTGATGGAGCCACCCTTCCTAACCCTGCAGGCGCCCTTACCCATCCTCAAGGCTTGATGGAGGCTGTGGGCAGCCCCCTCGGGTGTTCCTATGCAAATACTCTCTGGGAGGCCCTGTGTGAGGGGAGTCCGGAGTGTGGAGGTGAGTGGCAGCCTCTGTGGGGAGGGGCCAGCTAAGGAGGTGAGGGCAGCTCTTAGCAGCTGCCCCTCTGGCTCCAGCACTCTCTGGCCCTCCCCTGACACGTGGCCCAGTCTGGGGCTGGATCTCCCACCGTTCCCACAAGGTCCGGCTCTCAGCTGATGGTCAGCTGATTTCTCACATATCCTGGCCCTTTGCTTAGGAGAATTTGGGAGCTCGGAAAGTTTTGTAGATTAAAAGGAATTAATTATCTCAAAGGCGGACACCACAGAAGGGGTGAGACTTCCCTTGTGTGTGTGACCTGTGTGGTGGGATGGATCTCAAGACTGGCCCAGAAGCCCTGTTGTGACATTTCTCTCTCCTGGAATGCACCCCGTTGAACAAAGAGGATTAAGGGTGGAGAGTAGGGAGAGTCATGTCCCAGGAGACTCATAGCAGCTCTGGCTGTGGCTTGCCTTCCATGTCCTTCCCCAGGAGGACAGGAGCTATGCAACCTCATCCCATTCTCTGGCCAGGAGGAGGCCTACCAGCTCCTTCTGAATCTCCTAACTTGGACACCAGGCCCTCCACTGTGAAGCAGTGGCTGGGAATCAACCTCATGACAAAGGCAGACAGATTCAATGCAAGAGCCACTGGCCTGCAAATCAGGACGGCTGCCCTGTAGTTTTCAATCTGCCGCAGGATAACTATACGGCTGTGGGCAGGTCGCTGTACCCCTCTAGGCTCAGCTCCTCCATTGGTTAAATTGGTACTGTTGGGACATGTAAATTGGTAAATTGGGACATGCTGTGATCTTTTTATGCCTCATTCCTTTGTTCTGTGCCCTTTCTAGATTGAATGTTCCAGTATTTCTGACTACTCAGAGAAGATCATTAAGGCCAACCACTTGGACAACAGTAAGACATACCTCCACGTGTTTTCCCATGGATGGAGGGGGTGAGGGGGCTTGCACTTTCTTGTTTGGGTGGTATAGACGGACGTGGCCTTGGGATGGTGGAGCCCAGCTGAGGCCCTATTTGCAGGACTGTGCCCACAGGGTTCTGAGGTTCCCCATCCCCACCGTGTCAGCCAAGGACACGTTATCCCCAGCTCAGCTTCCATGGCTTAGCCGCCATTCCCCTGCTTGGCCCCAGCTGTAGGCATTCTGTTGAGT
The DNA here is from genome assembly GCF_002288905.1 of Enhydra lutris kenyoni. NCBI lineage: Eukaryota > Metazoa > Chordata > Mammalia > Carnivora > Mustelidae > Enhydra > Enhydra lutris. Next base: position 4,643,104 of record NW_019154153.1, read on the forward strand.
TTTGCAAAATAGCAGCTATTCCTCCTCCTCTTCCCTCTCCACAACCCCCAGCCCTACCTCTCCCCATCAGCCAACCAAGGGCGTCCACGTAGACCCCAGGCTCTGCCTCTGGAGAAATGTGGTCCTCTACTGCCCACAGGCCCTGTTGCTGATGATGCTGTCTTGGCAATTAGGCTGCTCTTGGGAGTGGGACCTTCTCCAAGCTGGAGTCTGATTATAAAGAGAGGTGCCCTCTCTTCCCTTCCTCCCCTCACTCCTTCCCCATGCATTGCAACATTTCCCAGGCCCTTCCTCTTGGAACCTATCTTGGATACACTCACACCCACAAGTGTCCTCGGTCCAAAGAACTCCTTGTGTCTTTTATCAGTCAACCTGATGAGATTTAGGCCCCAAGTCCTGTGCTGAGCTGGGCCAGGTAATGTAGGATTTTTAAACTAGGAAAACCAAGTTGATTTTTTTTTTCTAAGGATGATGGAGGCATTTTGGAGAATTTTATGCAAGGGAGAAGTGGTTCCTATGGAGTATGGATTAGAATGGTTGTAAGCACAGACACATTCGGAGGCTATTTCAGTGCCCAGGAGATGTACTGTGGCATGGCTGGTGACAAGGGTGGTGGCAGGGAGGTGAGGAAAGGTGACCACTTTGGGCTAGAAGCAAGGGGCCAGCTGATGGGATACATATGGGAATGATAAAGAAGATAGGAGCAAGGGCTATTTTGTCGCCTTGAGTGATGGGGGGATGGTGGAAGACTGAAAGTAGAGCATTCCTAGGGATGATAGGAGGGAGAAAGGAGTCAAAAGTTCTCTTCAAACGTGTCAGGTTTGAGATGGACATCCAGTAGACATGTTGAGTAAGACAGGGTATTTGAGTTCCAGGGAGAGCCAGAACATGGCATATACAGTTGGGAGTCTTCAGTATATGGATTTTATTTGAAGGTATAGCACGATGTCACTTAGGGACAAAGTAGAGCTGGAAGAAAGAAATGGGCCAAAATAGGGCACTGGGGCATTTTAACATCTGGAGGCCAAGCAGAGGAGAAGAGGCAAACAAGAGGCAGAGAAGATACCCCAGTGAGGCTGGTGGACCTTCAGGAGAGAAATGTACCATGAAGCCAAGGGAAGGAGGAAGGGACAAGTGTAGGGAATGCTAAGAGATCAAGTAAGGTAAGAACAGAGAAGTAACCATTGAGTTTGGCCACATGGAAGGTACTGGTGTTCTAAACAAGAGAGGACTCAATGTGGGAGTGGGGGAGACTGAAGTCCAGTTAGAGTACGTTAAGGACAGACTGTGAAGGGAGGGCTGTAAGTAAGTCTTCTCACTGTGCTGGGGAACAAAAAAGTGGAACTATAGCCACAGGCAGATGTGGGGCCAAGGCAGTGAATTGTTTTTTAAGGATAGAGATGGCAACATGTGTGCTGGATTCAATTGTCCAGTACAAGGGGGGGATACAGGAGAAAGGTACAGGATCGAGGCCCTTGAGTTCAGAGCATAGGTTCAGGGGTTGGTCTTTTCCTTGGAGTGGGGTACCAGAGGGAAAGTGGGGGTGTGGGTCCAGATAGAGGTAGGCTGGCAGCGGAAAGCCCCTGGTTTATTGCCTCCGTTTCCTTTTTGAAGAATAAGACAATCATTGGCAGAGAAGAGGGGGATGAGAAGGAATGGAATGGTCTTTTAGGAGGGAGAAAGGCAAATAGAATAGTAGGACGAGTGGGGACTGCTGGGGAGGGGTCAGTGCCCGCTGGAGATGAGTCAACACAGTTTGGCAGTAAGCTCGGTCCGTGTGTGAATTTCTGCTTACCATGGTCACAAGCTTGGGTGTGAGGAGAGCTGCCTGGACGGGACCTTTGATGGGAGAGCACAGAAGTTGTTTGCAATAATGAGTCATGGACTCTAAGCTGGGTAAGGCAGGAAATGGAGAAGGGAAAGAGGCAATGGCGAGTGTATGACAGCACCAAAAGTTAGGGATATTGGGTGGGCCATAAGAGGGGTCCAGAGGCTTCTTTCCAGCCTGAGTAGGGAAAGCATTGCTCAGACACCCCCAACCTCTGGCTTTGGTGTCCAGCCTCTCTTGGTTCACTAAGGGAAGCCAGCTGTTTTGTAGATTCCCGGAAAAGTACCTGATGTGGGCAGAAGGAAGAGAGAGGTGAGCGCTCTACTTGCTTATTAAAGATGGAAAAAGAAAACTGGTCAGTTCTTTCTCTGCAGGGGTGAACCAGCCTGCCATCCACATGTTTTCATCTGATATCCCTTCCTCTGTGCTACAGCACTGGAGGTTTTCCCCATTTTACAAATGTGGACGTTGAGGTTAGGAGAGCGAGGGTAGAACCTGCAGCTCGGCTCTCGCTCTTGTCCTCTCTCCTGAAGGGTGTTTACATTGAGGTGGAAACCCCAGCAGTGGCTGCTAACCCCGAAAATGAGAATCAAAACCTCTTAGGAGAGGAGGGTGAGTGCAAATAGATATCTGACCAGATGTCCTCTCCGTCCCATCCCTGGGCCCTAAGGGGCCTTCGAAGAACGTTTAGACCATTCCCTGCCCCTGTACAGGTTCACTTGCACAGGGATGCCTGCCCTCGGAGGGAAGCTCTGCCCAGCCCCCCTTACTTGTCATCCGTCTCTTGCTGCCAGCTCTCAGGACCTAGAACCGTAGCCTCCCTGGCTTGCAGAGGGCGGCTGCTGGCAGCCATTGGTAGCAGTGTGTGGGGTGGGCCTGAGTGGGAGAGGCGACAACGTGAGCTGAGGAGGTGCCTGACCTCAGGAGAAAGGCGGTTGGGCTCTGAAGGCTGGCCAGGAAAGAGAAAGCCCACAGCTCCTCATCATGCCCTCTGGTTGCCCCTTGAGGGCCCCCCTTTCTTCCCCCTCCTCTGCTTCAGATTCCTGTAAGTTGTTTTATTCCCTTTCCTTTCCTTTCCTTTCCCCTTCCTTCCTTTAACCCTCAGAACACTCCACTTCCTAGAAAAGGTGCAAGTTCCTCTTTTCTCCTGAATGTTTTGAGAGCAAGTTGTTGACATGACGCTCCATCAGCCCTGAAGACACGAATGTGTGTGTCCTACAAACAGGGACTTTTTTTTGCATAGCCACAATGCGACCATCAAAACCAGGGGACTAGCGTTCTTCTATGATCATTATCAAGTGTTCAGATCCTACTCCTGTTGGCCACTGGTCGAAATAACATCCTTCACAGCAAAAAGATTCTGTTTCAAACCATTTAGTTGTCACATCTCTGGTTGCCTTCAGGCTGGAGCAGCCAGACCTTGTTCGACTGTTGTCACCTCGATGCTTGAGGATTGCAGACCAGAGTTCTGCAGGATGTCCCTCTGTCTGGGGACATGGGATGCTTCTGCACTAATGCGTGCAGCTGAGATGCTGTGTCCTTCTCCCTGCACACTCTCGGGGACATGCAGTCTGGATTCGTCCTGTCACTGACGGCGTTGACTTTGATCCCTGCTTCAGGGGATGCCTGCCGGGCTTCTCCACGGTCAAGTTGCTCCTTCTCCTTTTGTAATGAGTAGGCTTTTCTGGGGGAGGCAGTTGGAAACCATGTAAATATTTCATTCCTTATCATTAATTTCTTATTTTATTCAATAGGTTATGTCTATTATTATCAATATTCATTTTGAAACCCCAATTGTTCCTAATTTGGTCACCGGACCCCCTTCAATCTGGCTTCTGCATCCTTTTGACATTCCTTCTTCATTTTGTGTGAGCCTTCTTATTTTCTGGCACAGATGTTCCAGGCTCATCTTGTACTTTACATGGCTTTGTTTTAGAATCTGTATTTTTCGCAAGGGGCCTTGAAGTCCATTTAGTGGACAATGGCATTTAGAAACTAGGACCTGGGGCTAAGTGTGCTCATTGATTTTAGGGCGTTGATGTCCCCAGGCTGCTTCAGTGGAAAGAACTAGACTGTGTAGTGTGTGTGTGTGTGTGTGTGTGTGTGTGTACATGGGCATTTGCATAACATGTGTTTCTGAATCTATTTATACATACTGTCAAGTGTGAGTTCACGCGATACCCCGGCTCTAACCCATACCACAGGGTCCTCTGACATCCTCCCTCCCGGTGTTGGATGTTCCGTTCTCTGACAGTGAAAAACCTGGCTCCCGCTATCGTACTATGTTTCCTTATTGAATCAATCCCCCCGTATGAGCACCATCTCCCACTGTCGCCACCTCCTGCTCTGTGTAGATATGTCTGTCACCTAGTGCTGGGCTCTGTCATCTGCGTGGGCCCTCTCCTCTCCCTGCTCGACTCCAGTCTCCACTTCTTGTGCAGAGACCCCCTTACCCCCTTGGACTTCCCCCTTGCCCCCCGGCCACTCCTTCATAGGGATGCCCTGCTTACCTCCCTGGGGCTCTGATGTGCTGTTCAGGGCCACCCTCATGCCCCCCACCCCAATGAACCATCATGGCAGCCACACACCCCTCTTTTTGCTCAGTCTCACCTTATGGCTTTAGGAGGGAATCATTCCATGCTCTGTATTTTGGTGGCTCACACTTGATTCCGTGCTACTGAGCAAAGGCCCAAGAGGGCAAGCCATCGTCCCCCAGTAAACAGCCTCCCCCCATGCCTCCTACCTATTCCTACCCTTCCCAGCCTGTGTACTGAGGTGGAGGGAACTCCAGGGCCAGGGGCCTTTCCAAGGCAACGTTTTTCCCACATCTTCCTTCCTGGGTACAGAGCAACAGGCAGCTGGAGCTGGGGAGGCCGCCCAGGGCCCCGTGTGTGGCACCTGTTCGCTCAGCCTTGGCATGTGTACTGGAAAGAGGACAGCTTGACTCTATGAATGCTTCCATGGAAATGCTTTTGAAATGTTGCAACAGCCAATTGTGTGGGGCTCAGGAGTGTAGGTGTAGAGACATAAATAACAACATAGGACATAAAATACCTTCTACCCAGAGTCAGTCAAGCCCTCTCCCCCTCCACCTCCACGCAGCTCCTGGGGTGGGGTTTATTCATGTGGAGACACGCACCTCCACGAAGCCACCTGCCGTGGTCACGCAGCTTCACGTGCCTTCTGCCACACGCATGGCCCACTCACGTGCGCAGAGGCTCCTCTCTAACTGAAGAACCGTTATTTCCTCCATTTCCCTGCCAGCGAGGCTGGTGGGCTGCTGAGATGCTTCAAAAGGTAGATCTGTTTGTGGAAGTTGACATAGGTGCTCAGGGATTGATGAAACTTTATGGTTCTGAGAAATTTATTTCTCAGAAAACTACAGGGAGAAAGCGTATCCCTCCTCTTCTCTCTTTTTCTACCTGTGCTTGTCCTAAAGCAGGAGTATCATGGGCAGAGAGGCCTAAGCATGATGTAACCCAGCAGAGTGGCAATGGACACCAGCTCTGTCACATCCCAGGAGGGGTGGCTTTGTCCCTTCCCCTCACTGGCCGCCCAGAGAGGAGCTCTTTCCCCACACAGCCTGGGTTCTTGGGGAATGCGAGACAGTGTTCATGGAGTGCCCGGTGCTGGGCTTCCTGCAGAGTAGGCACCCAACAAGCATGACGTGTGGGGTCCTTTCAGGCACTTTGCTCTTTCTTGGCCCAACACTCCAAGACTTGCCTAGATGCTGCTTGCCTTCTCCATTGCGGCAGGTTTCCTCCCATGCCCTGGGGTCACACAGTCCCGGAGATGCCCCTGACAGGGAACTTGCCACCAGCCACCTGCGAGCCACAGTTGGGAGAAGCATCTGCTTCTCGGGGGAATCCGCCTCCCTGCAGCCTTGCCCACGCTCCCTTGTTCTCCTCTGGGGCCACACAGCCGGGGCTTCTAACATTTGTCTTGAATCCAAATGAAGAGTCGCCCTTTTTATTCATCATAGACTTCATGCTGGTAGATTTGGACCTTCCTTACAACTGCTAGGGACTCCCAAGGGCCTGGCTCTCCCAGAGTCACCATTCTGTGCTTGCTGTTCCTGCATATCAGGTGGGTGCACTGGGGGGAGCGCAGAAGCGCCTGCAGGCTGGTCTTCCTTCAGGTCTTGATCAGTGGCGTGGCAGTGGATCAGTGGTGAACCATACAGTGACACGGCATATCCACGAGGACGCCACGGACGCAAGGAAGTGCCCACATGGGGCACTGCAGGCATGGGGAGGGGGGCCAGTGCAGAGCATTGACTCTGGACCCAGGCTTCCTGGTTCACACTCAGCCTGTGATCTTGGACCCCTTATTTTCTATGCCTCAGTTTCCCCATCTGTGAAATGGGAACCATAGCGGAGCATACCTCCTCGGGGCGTCGTGACAGTTCCACATTACTGTGCAAAACCGTGGTGTGCCGAAACAGGCTCTTACAGGCTCCTGGGGGTGGACTGTGAAACTTTCAGTCTATTTGTGATGTGGATGGAGTTACTCCGCTGGCTTGAAATTGGCCACCATGGGAATATTGACACCCGAGAGAGCAGCAAATGCTACAAATCAGGGCTCCTTCCCCGGGAGCCCCCGTTGTTCAGTATCTACTATCACGCTGCTGTGTGAAACACGACGGTATCCCGCGGGCAGTAAGCAGCCAATAAATATTAGCTAGCATTACTATTATTTCATTTATTAACTTGACTAATAACCCTGTCCAGAGAAGAAAGGAGATTACTCAGATATAATTGTTTTTAATGAACCTGTATTAGTGACTCCTGGCAATTGCTACTTCCGTTCCAAACTGTTCATGAAGCAGCCAAAGCTGGGGGCTGGTCTTCACACACTCAGTCCTTTAGGCATTGCTGTGCCCCACTCCACACTCTGTGCCAGGTTCTGGGGGTCCGCCGCAGAGCTGACAGACAGGCTCTCTGCTCTGGTGCAGCTCACCGTCTCACGGAGAGGACCCATATGGACGCCAGCGAACAGACATCACGGTAGAATTACAGATCGTGATGGGTCTTAGAACAAAACATGATGGGTTCGTTAAAGAGCGGGCTGCCCGCTTCTGACTGCAGGGGTCATAATGGCATGCCGGGGCTGGCTTACACGGCTCACAGTGCCTTGCTCTTTTCTTCCTACCTGTGCATGGGTGATGTCCGGGGGGGTGAGCAGGAATCAGCCATGGGGGAGTTATTTATACTGCAGACACCAGCAAACACATTTGCCCCGCTCCTGGAGCCGGCTGTTAGACACGGACTACAGTACCGGAAGTGAGGAAGCTTCCAGAGGGAGGGCACTGAGGCACAGCCCCAGTGGACCAAGAGGCCAGCTGCTGAGTGGACAGAGATATGACAAGCATAGGGATGGCCCATGCCAGCTCCCTGAGATGGGAGACACTTTGTGCCTGTCCCATGTGAACTCTGGGTGCTAAGTGACAGTGATACTTGGGATGATTTGCTGAGTTCTGGAGTCTAGGGGAGGTTTTGCTGCCTTCTACATTGGCACCGATTCAACCACCCTGTTCCGTAGCACTGCCTTCCTCATCCCTGCCCCACTTGGCCAAGCCGTACAGTCCTCTGCCTGTGGCCAATGTGTGAGGTTCCAAGGGTCCTAAGTGGTGGGTGATAGCCCGGGGTAAGGGTGAATCCTGATGTGGTTTTGGTTGCCTGAGTGTTAGTCCAGCTGTGCAGGGACTAGCTAAGCAGACAAGGTCCTCGGTTCTCAAGGGAGCCAGAGCAGGCTAGGATGTGAAGCCAGGCAGACGATGTACCAGGGAGAAGGCAGAAGCTCAAGCCCTGTGTTCCCGGGTGAAAGGGGAGATGGGGATGAAAGAGGGTACCATATTGAAGTTTCTACTATATTGGGGCTAAAAGCACCTGTGGCTCATCTCTGCCAGTCCCGTTCTGGGGTCTGTTGGCTGTAGGGTTTATTTCACGTCCCACCAGATATTGGGGATATTGTTGTCGTCTTTGTCCCACCACTACTAGCTCAAGAATGGGCTGGGTCTGACCTTGTAAGAGAGGTTTATCCATGTATTTGGACCCTGGGAAACCAAGGAAGAGCTGGTACCAGGGAGATGAATGGAATCCTCCTCCAGCGGCCTGATGAGCTCATGAGGGCCCTACCACTCCCCATTCTACTAACCAGTCTGACAGCTGTCAGGAGAAGGATGAGCCAGTCCTTGACCTTCTGTGATTTCTTTCCCTTCCATCATTCCCAAGCCGTTGCTTGGTGTCCACAACAATCCCACGAGGTAGGTAAGTCAGATATTATATTCGCTGGCAGATGACGGAGGGGAGCCCCAGGGAGGCTGGAGACTTGTACCAGGTTATGCAACAGACCTTACTTTTTGGCTCTACTTTTTGCTTTCTCTAAACTCCAGCTTTCTCATTAGGCAGATGGAGTAATAAAACCAACACACGGGTTCCTGTGAGGGTTATGGAGATAATGTAAGTGAAATCACTCTGCAAAGCTGCTATTCAAATGCTAGTAATTTTTTTTTTACTATACTAATTAGAACTGGTTTGAGGATCTTTTGTCTTTGAACCAAAATACCCTTTTTTTCAAAATTGCTTATTCACCCATTCATTCATTCAGCCATGATTTCTGAATGTTTGTGAGGAGGCAAGTGCTCTGCTAGGTCCTGGAAATAGGAAGCTAGAATCGACAACTAAGAGAAGGAAATCATAGCCTGGAGGCGAGTCAGGCCCTTGGAAGGTGTATGGCAGCTGGCGTGGGTGTCCCCAAAATAGGCATGTGAGCAACATGGCAAGGCAGCTGGGGGGTGGCGCGTGCCCGTGCTGTGGTGGGGATGGCATCAGAGAGACCCTGCAGCCTCAAGACGTGCCCCCTGCCTCACACTCATGACCCTCATGCCCACTCCTCTGTGCTACAGGATCTGCTCTGGGGAACATAAGAGTCTAAATGGGGGAGACCACTCTCTTCGGACCTGTGGGGTCAGTTGACTCTGATGGACATGCTGGAAGCCCAGAAGACATCAGGCTGGCCTGATTGTTTTGTTTTGCATTTTTTTTTTTTTTTTAAGTCAAACGAACAACCGTGAGTTAGTTTGGCTGGCTCTCTGTAGTAAACACTCCAGATAAAAAGAAAACAAATCCAAAAAAAGAAAAAAAAAATCCGGATGTCTAATTGGCAAACTTGAAATTACAGAAGGATCTCCCAATTTAGAGTTTAGAGTGCATTGCTCCCTGTGGTACATTTGGTTATGATTAATCATCCCAAAATTTATGAGCCATGGTCCTGTTGTTGGAACAAACTTCCCATCATCTCTATGGAATAAGAACATAGCTTCAAAGAGGGACCTCAGGGCAACCTTGAACTGACACAGGGTTGGTGATGTGGGGTCCAGATTGAGAGTGGGGCTCTGCAGCCCATAGCTGCTCCGAACCTGAGTATCAATGGCTAAGATTCCCTCTTGAAAATATTGACGTGGAGAAGGTTCAGTTGCCCACAAAGTTCTTGGAGCGAACCCACTGCATTGCACTGACCAGTAGCCCCCCATTTAGTTGCCATACAGCCCACCACAGGAGGTAGCATTTTGCAGACTGGGACACTGAATCTGGGAGTTTAAATGGTTGCTGGTGTGACTGCAGAAAACAGAAAGACCATCCCTGATGATTCAATTATATTTGGGTCCATAGAAACAACATAGCCTCTTAAAAAAAAAAATTTAGCCTCAAGGGACTGGGCAAATTCGAGTCAAACTGGACATTGCAGGCCCTGTTTCTTTTTCCGTGTCAGCTACTTCTCCCAGTAAACTTTGCAGAATGCCTTTTACATGCTTAATATGTGTCTGAAGAATCAAAGCATTTTGGCACAACCCAACATCTTAGGGATGTTTGGGTTCAATCCCCTTCCTTTTTTTCCCCCACAATAAGGAAATGGAGGACCCAAAGGGGAGGAAATGTTTGATCAAGGTTGATTGTCACCTGGAATAAGAACAGAAGTTGTCTGGCTCTCGGATACTGGCAGAAGGTTGTGAAAATCGAGCATTGTAGAGAAACACCCAAGCAAGGGGATGAAGGGACTGAGGGGAGGCCTGCCTTTTTCCTTTCACAAAGGGCCCATCTACTCACCAAGCCAAGCCAGGGCTACACCTGCTCTCAGAAATGTTTGGATTCAGAAGGGCGACATTAAGCGAAGTGAAGCACAGACTAATTTTTAAAAATAGGGTTAGTTGATTCCTCCTGCTTTTCTACGACCCACCGGGTCTCTCCCTCTCTTTCTCTCTCTCATTTATCTATCTACCTGCCTGTCATCTATCGTATCCATAGTGATCCAGATATAGCAATGAATGTAGAGAGCACTACTGCAGAGGACAGGGACAACATTCACTTACGCTGGGGACACCCCAGGAATATTCTGTACATACCCATCTGTCAGACTAGACTATAAGTCCTTGCCCATCTCTACTTCTTGCAGTCCTACTGGAGTCCTGTCCATGGAACGATCCCCAGTGAACCATGTACTAGGCATCCAGAGTGGAGGCTGTGGGGCCCCACAGGCAGGAGAACACACCTTCCTGAGCCACATGGAAATCATGATCTAACGTAGGAGATGGAGCAGACCTATAGCCCCATACACAGAAGCAGATATTAGGGAAGAGCCTTCAAAGAATGTGCAAAGAGAGAAGGAAAGGAGTCCACCTTGAGGGCATCACAATAAGTGAAAGAAGCCAGAGAGAGAAGAATAAATACTGACTGCATGATTTCATTAAGAAATAGAATCTACAAAACCAAACCAAACCCAGACTCATAGACACAGAGAACAGACTGCTGGTTGCCAGAGGAGGGGTAGGGGGTGGTGGGGAAAGGGTGAAGGCATTTAAGAGGTACAAACTTCCAATTATAAAATAACTAAGTCATGGGGATGGAATGTGCCACATGAGAAATAAAGTCAATAATTTGTACCAAGTTTATATGGTGATGGATGGTAACTAGATTTTTCGTGGCGATCAGTTTGCAATTTATATACGCAATGTCAAATCACCGTGTTGTGCACAGGAAATTAGTATAATATGATATGTCAGTTATTCTTCAACAACAAAGATTTGCAAAAGTAAGACCAACCAGGCTTTGCACTCAAATAATGAGGCAGGTGGGGGAGGCGTTAATTGTCAGCTCTTTCTCAGGATGAGAAATAAGTTAGGCATTCTCTTTGCATTTTCAAAAATCTCTTACTTTGTCCTCTTGTGAATCCTCTCGAGTCATCCCGGGCCCTGCCCACTTCCTTCCTGCTCTTGGGTTGTGGAGTACCCCCAGAGGAGCAGAGTTTTGACACCTACTCCTCCCTCCCCTTCTGAAACTTTTGGAGAAGACTAGGCCTTCCTGATCTTACCACTTAGGGGTAGGGCTCTACAAGTAGTTGCCACACAAGTCTGGGCCTCTCTCTAGAGTGATCAGAACCAAGGTGCGTCTGCAAAGTGTCTGACTGCTTACGGAGCAGGACTTACCTGATTAAGACTTGATTAAATGCCGGTACTGGAGAGCAAAATCATCATTAGAAACTGCTAATGGGCACTTCCTCACCTGCATTATCCAATGTGAGGACATGAAACAAAACCCTTTTGTTTTGTTTTGTTTGCCCTTTGTCATCCAGGAGCCTCTAATCCAAATTCATTTTCGTGAAGCTCAGATTCAGGACAGATGTGTTCTCTTTGTGTGTATATGTTTTTTTGTTTTTTGTTTTTCTTTCACTCCTGAGTACAAGCTATTGTTCAATTTTCCCAGCAAAGCTCAGGCACGGTGTGATTTTTCAGAAGATGGTGCAGAAAGAGAATTTCAGAGCATGAATATGTGTATCCTTTCAGCAGAAATGTTTGGATGGATTCAGCCAACTGATACATCACCCGTTGATTTCATAACATCATCTAAGATAGTGTTTGCTGTGATCTTTAGAGCAACAAATGCAAAAAGAGACTCCAAAATTATGTGTATGACTGTGTCAGATGATCAAAAACCCAGCTAAGAAGCTTCTCCTGCCCTGGAGGGATCGGAAGATCTAGGAAGTGACTCATGAGCAGAGGTCACTAAGAGCAGGAGAGTGGTCCCGGCCTTATGCCCTTCACCTCTCCATCACTGGTCAGGAAGGGGGGAAATGTCAGGTGATGTCTACCTTCCCTTGAGCCCTGGCTCTGAATCTGGCACTTCACATTCGCTATTTCATCGTATCAGTTCAACTACCCACTAAGTAGATACTACTTTCCTTGGTTGTTTTCTAGGGAATCAGAGTTCAGTTAGGTCAAGTAACTTGTGCAAAGTCATATAGTTAATAATGAGAAAAATCAGGACCTAAACCCCTGACTACAGAGCCCATGCTCTTGTCAAGACCCCAAGTTGCCTTCCTTCCAAACCTACTGGGAGGTGAGCCCTGGACATGAACATCCTTATCCTTTGGGTCTGAACCATCATAGTGGCCCAAAATGGGATGGGGACTGTGATCACGGTGTTAGAGTCATAGCATATTAGACTTGGTCTCTACTTCTACATCGACCGTTGCACCCCTCTAAGCCTCACTTCTAAACGAGAATAATAATAATGTGCTTACTTCATGGAGTCGCTAGGAAGATGACATGATAAGGATCACAGGCTCGGCACAGGGCCAGGACATAGTCAATGCCTCGTACATTTCAGGGAGAAAACATGCAAGTAGTTTGCAGTTCTCTGTGTATAAGTAGCTTGGTGAAGGGTGAGGTATGTTGCATTCTAAAAGCAGGATCAGAGCAAGGCTAGGAAAAAACAAAACAAACAAACAAACAAAAAAACAGGGCTAAGACTTGTAGGTCTGGCCCTGATGTGGGGTGCTCGTGGTTCCAGGCTAGGGTCCCTGCAAAGTGTGGCCGTGGGGTTCCTATTTTCCAGTCATCACCATATTTAAGGGTAAAGTGGAAGAGGTGGAGCTGCCTGTGGAGAAGGTAGACATCATCATCAGCGAGTGGATGGGCTACTGTCTGTTCTATGAGTCAATGCTCAACACGGTCATCTTTGCCAGGGACAAGTGGCTGGTAAGTGTCCTGCATGCTGTGCCCTTGTTGGTCTGCTGGCTGTCCTGCTGCTCTGCCCCCGGCCGACAGTCTAGGAAGAACATGAGGACTCCAGAAAGGGCTTGGGCTGGAAGGTCACTCCCTCCCTCTCCCTTTCCTTAAACCAGATCTGCTTCAGAGGACAGAATGATGGCACCCAGGTCCAGCATGTCTGCCACATTGTTCTATAGGTCTAACCTTGGCCTCTGGTTATAATCAACACCCATTTTCTGTTGTCAAGACAAAAATCTATTCTGGTCAACAGGTACTTAGGACTTGTTTCTCTGCCAGAGAGCTGAGCATGCTTCTGTCTCTGGCTTGTCCAAGCTTAAGGGTCATTATCACCTTTCACTGTTCCCCATTGAACTTACCTTTGCCCCAGTTCATTTGTCCTATGGTCTCTACCTAGGTCCTTCACATTTTCCCCTCTCCCAAATAAAAATTGAACATTGCCATCCTAGCCCTAACCCTGGCCAAGGTGACAGTCTGCTGAATGAGAAATGCTGGCAAGGGGGTGCCTGTCTGGTGACTCTATGTGCAGTTCAAAATGTGATGTCTTTGTCAGGTGAATAGATTACGAGACCCATTTCCCCACAATTCATCAACAGAAACCTGGAGGGCTTATGTTTCCAGACCGGGCAGCTTTGTACGTGGTAGCAATTGAAGACAGACAGTACAAGGACTTCAAAATCCACTGTAAGTTGCCTTTTAAGTTTTTGTATGGCTTTTTGTTTTCTTTCTCACATTTGGGGTGGGAGGTACTACAGTGGCCCTGAGATGAGCATCCTGTCTCATGAATACAGCTGCTATGCTTATGGAGGAGTTTACCTGTGACTTATTCTGGATTCTTCTAAGTGTTTTCCCCTGGTCCCAAGGGTGGGAGGGCTACAGAGAGAAAATAAGCAATGCAGTTGATTTAAGAGACATATCCTGGGGTGAGAGAATGAATACAATGTGAATGAAAAATGAGCTGAAGCAGCAGAAGCTGATTTTTTTTTTTAGATTTTTTTTTTTTTTATTTGTCAGAGAGAGAGAGGGAGAGAGAGCGAGCACAGGCAGACAGAATGGCAGGCAGAGGCAGAGGGAGAAGCAGGCTCCCCGACGAGCAAGGAGCCCGATGTGGGACTCGATCCCAGGACGCTGGGATCATGACCTGAGCCGAAGGCAGCTGCTCAACCAACTGAGCCACCCAGGCGCCCCAGGAAGCTGATTTTTGTAGGGAACATCAGGCCAGGGGGCTGGGAGCCTGTGGAGGTTTGGTTATCCCAAAAGTCCACCACAGGTGTCAGAAATGGTGGGTCGCTAGCCAGCCCTGCCATTCTAAATCCTGCCTGCATGCTACTTGAATTTATCGGAATGATGTGACTCTTCTTTACATTAAGTAAAAAATATACTCTTCTTTGTGGTTCTTTTGGGGAAATGGACGGCAGTGGGGGTGGGGAGGGATGGAGACTCTGCACATACGCATATGGGCACGTGTGCACATGGGTTGTCAGGGACTCACATCCAAACCTATATTCATACTGCTTTATCAGCTGAGAATTTGTTCTTTTAGGGGGAAAAAAGCCAAACAAACAAAACCCTCTCCAATGTTTTGTCTGGTCTGAAAAGGATGCTTTGTTCTTTTAAATTTAGAGGGTAGCATTTCTCAGTGACACAGGCTAGGTCCTCAAGCTTATTCCAAATGTGTTTTCATCACTTAGAAACAGCCATGTCTCCTCAGCCTGAAGAAAACATGACAAAGGAGCAAAGAACCCCTCACACAGGCAAGCACACGCACAGTCCAGCCCAAAGCAGGAACTCCACACAGTGCAATGGAGTCGGCAGACTTGGGGTTCCTGTCCCTGCAGTGATCAAACCCTCCTTGGCAAGACTACTGCAGAGGGGCTCACAGACTGAACACATGGTTAGCACCTTCTGCCCCGAGAGGCTGAGACTTGATAGTTCGACAAATCATTGCTCCATTAAGTCACCCAATTGCCATCTAATTCTTGCTAGTGCCATTCATGACTCCCCAGTCAGACTGCACCATGGAATGTGTACATTGGTGTGTGTGTTCATACTCTTCTGGAAATAGAACATGAGAGCACAAAATTCAGAGTCAGGTTCAGGAGATGACAGAAGCGGGACAGTTACGCAAAGCTCTGTGCCCTTTGCCTTCAGCCAGTCCATTGTCATTTCTGAAATTTGATGAGCAGGGGGAGGGAGAGCAGCCTATGTTAGATGATCACGTTTCAAAGTCTGCCAGCCCTGGGTTCAAATCCTACCTGGATGACTTGGAAGAAATTACCTAACTCCTTTGGCCTCACTGGTTATATCACCAATCCTATATACTAGCCAAGAAGATCAAGTGAGATAATGTATATGAAAGGATGTGAGAGCTCCTGGAGGTACATGGCATCAGACTGGACTTAGGCACTGAACACATCACTAAGCCCCTTTCTGCTTGTAGCTCTGGTAAGCGAGCCTGACTGCCAAGCTTGTTGGCCTCCAGTGGCTCAGAATCCAGGACAGATGTGCTCTCACAGTAGATCGCAGAAACAACTCAATGGTGAACATTGATCAATGTATGTATAAATAGGACATATTTTGCCCTGAAGCTTCATTATAATGCTGCTTTTGCAGTTCTGCATGTCAACTATACAAATCGTGTTTTGAAGAGAACCTTCAGGTGCATTCTTCGTTCTTATGCACAAATATTTATTGAGCCCTGATCCTGGGCACTGCTCTTTAAGGGACTTCCTCATTTCCTAAAAGCCAACGTACCTAACATTCCTCCTTTCTCTGGATTATGTTTGGGCCCCTGTGGCAGACGCACCTTGTAGCAAGGTAGCTGGAGCTGGAGAGGGATGCATGGACCCTGACAGGTGCGAGAGGGTGGTTGATGCTCCTCACGTGCTGGTCCAGGACTGGAGAATGTGTGATTTAATCTTACATTGCCCACTGCAATTTTGATAGGTTCTGGGAAAGAAAGAAAAAATTAAATCAGCTTTAAAAAATTTAAATCCTCTTTTCTTGTGAAGTGTTTGCTCTAGAGTCTTCTATCCAAAACCACCCCCCCAAAACCCCAGACCTAAAAAATAAAAATCAAACATACATTTAAAATTTATTTGAAAAACTGTGAAGTTTTCCATTTAAAAAATTTTTAATGATCTGTTTTTGTTTTTAGTAAAGGAAGCAAGGCTGTTTAGAAATCTGTTTCAAATAAACAGAGATTTTGGTTACTCTGAGTTTTAAACCAAAGTAAAGCATAAAGGATGCTGGTTGCTAAGGGAACAATTGTAAGCAAATTTCAGTTGATTCAAGAACTGGCTAAAAAAGAAAAATCTTAAAGTGGGGCAGGAGAATGAGACAAGCCCAGACTCTTTCATAAAGTAAATTGTTATAAAACAGCTTCCTCCCTGCCCCTCTCCTCCTTTCCATGACCTTCCCCTTCCCTCTCCTCCCTTTCCCCCTTCTTTTCCCTCCCCTCTCCCTTCTTCTCTCCTTTTCTTTCTCAACCACATGTAACATGGAAACACAAAAATGAGTGAAACACAGAAGTTGCCCTCATTTTGCTAACCGACTTCTAGAGAACACAGAGAAAGAGAGGCAAATGATTGGCATGTACTAGGCTCACAAAACACATGTTGTTGAGTGAATGAATGAAGAAACAAATGAAGGTGTAAAAGTAAGCAGTTGAGGGATGTTCAAGGCATAGTGTTTAAACACGAGAGAGAGGAGCAATCATTTTTTAACATATCTACTATGGAGGAGATTTAAAGAATCTTAAAACTGGAAAGAAGCGTGCTAGGTGTTCTCTCCAATACATGAACCTGACCCAATACACGAATCTCCAACCTGCTGAAGGTCAGGGTTATGGACATCAGCTTCCTGGCTCACGAGAAGATGAAAAGGAAGGCCTCCTGTGGTGTCAGTGGTGGTGCAGCCCAGAGTGGGGAGTGCAAAGGCAGGACCACTTGGAGGGCTCCGTTGTTCTCCATATGGTTCTTTCCTACCTTCATCCCTAACACCCAGAGTTCTAGTCTCTGGCTCTCTTCTATTTTAGTGTACTTTTTAAAAAAGATTATATTTATTTATGTGAGAGAGAGAGAGTGAGTGAGAGAGAGAGAGAGCACAAGCTGGGGGTGGGAGGGAGTTGCAGAGGGAGAGAGAGAAACAGACTGTCCGCTGAGCAAGGAGCCTGATGCAGGACTCGATCCCAGGATCCTGGGATCATGATCTGAGCCAAAGGCAGACGCTTAACCGACTGAGCCATCCTGGTGCCTCTCTCCCCTATTTTATACAAGGAGTTGCCTGTGCCTGAGAGACTAAAATGTATGAAACTATTATAAACACCTTCCCTTCTGTCTAAAGGAGAAACTGTAAGAAGTGCCTCGTGGCACTTGCTCTGTTTCCTTTTAACCCATCCAGAGGCAGTGCCCTTTACCCTAGTGGAGAAACTGAAACTGTGGGGCCAGGGTGGGGGAGAAGGATACAGCTCCAGCTCTCTCCAGTGAAATGTAAAGTTGGTTCCCCAGTACTTCATATTTCTTTTTCTGCAACTGCTTTTGAGATTTTTCTCTTCATTTTGATATTCATCATATTGATGCTGACATGTCTACACTGTATTTTCCTTTGTATTTATCCCGCGTGGGGTTCTATAGCATTCTTGGATCTATAAGTTGATGATTTCATTGATTCAGGAAAATTTTCAGCCATTATCTCTACAAATACTTTTTCCTGCCTGATTCTCTTTCTCTTCTCCTTCGGGGACTCCAATTACATGTATGTTAGATACTGATTGATATTGTCCCATGGATTTTGGGTACTGTATTTTTTCTCTCTCTGTGTATAAGTTTGGATAATCTTTTTTGACCTATTTTGAAGTTATTCACTCCTTCCTCTGATATATGCATTCTTTTAATAAGCACATTGAAAGGATTCTTCACCCTGATATTGTGATTTTCTTTTCTTTTCTTTTTTTAAAGGCTTTATTTATTCATTTGACAGAGAGAAACACAGCAAGACAGGGAACACAAGCAGTGGGAGTGGGAGAGGGAGAGGGAGAGGGAGAAGCAGGCTCCCCCCTGAGCTGGGAGCCCAATGCGAGGCTTGATCCTGGGACTCTGGGATCATGACCTGAGCCGAAGGCAGATGCTGAGGCACCCAGACACCCCTGATGCTGTGATTTTCATCTAGCCTTTCCATTGGCTCATTTTATAGTTTCCATCTCACCAGTGAAATTCTCCATCTGTTCATGTATGTTTTTCCATTGGATTCTTTAACTTCTTTATTATAGGTACTTTAAAGTCTCTATTGGATAATTCCAACACCTGAGCTATCTCTAAGTCTGCTTCTATTGATTATATTTTCTTCTGATCATGGCTCATGTTTTTTTCCTTTTTCATCCATCTTGTAATTTTTTTCTTAATGCTGGGCAATGTCAGTAAAAGAACAGTAGAGACAGATGCACAATAGTTATACCCAGAAAAGAGTATGCGTTTTCTCTGCCAGGCTGTTAGAGTGGGGATTTGAGTCAATTTAGTCTGTCATAATGATAGGTTGGGGCTTGGCTGTTGCTTTAGTTACATTCATTGTGCTACAATGCAGTCCTTTCTGAGAGTTTGTTTTTAATCCATAAACAAAATCACAGGTCCTTCTGATGTTATTGTTTAAATTCAAATAAGAAGATTAATAACAATATTTCTTGGTAACCAATGGCCCTCACTCCACATTCACTCAGTCAATAAGCAAGACAGAGTTGCAACAACAACAACAAAAATCTGTTGGATTAGTGTTGTCTCCCATCCCTGCTCCACTTCTGCTAAAGGAGCTAGTGGGAAATAAATGGTTGGCAGAAAAAAGAGAAAACAAATTTAATGTCCTGGGTAAACTTTTTCTTGAATAACTAAAGGCAGGGTGGTCTAGCTGGGAAGAAAAACATGAATTAACCTCTGAAAATGTAACTAAAATACTGGGCATTGCAAAGCAGTGTAGAGCATTAAATATTTGGGAATGAATTTCAATTAAAAAAGCATTATCTGTGTGCTTGTATTGTGCTAGATACTGGGCTATAGGTGTTGAGGATATAGAAGAAGTAATCCCATAGTTGGGAATAGTTAGGAAAGGTTTCACAAAAGCAGGGGATATTAAGCTCATCATTTCTTGACTGTAAGGGAATTTTCTTTCTTTCTTTCTTTCTTTCTTTCTTTCTTTCTTTCTTTCTTTCTTTCTTTCTTTC
>NW_019154153.1:4662217-4692626 GCF_002288905.1 Enhydra lutris kenyoni
CTTCCTTCTTTCTTTCTTTCTTTCTTTCTTTCACAAAGAGAGAGAGTGTGAGAAAGAGAGCATGTGTATGTGGTAGGAAGAGGACTAGAGGGGGAGGGACAGGGGGGATCTCAAGCAGACTCCCCACTGAGCACAGAGCCTGATATAGGGCTAATCTCATGACCCTGAGATTATGACCTGGGTTGAAATCAAGAGTTGGACTGTTGACTGACTGAGTCACCCAGGCGCCCCTACTTACATAGATCTGTAAAATTCCACCTTCCTGGATCCCAAATCTGGAGATTCTGATTCAGGAGGTCTGGTATGGACCCAGGAATTCATATTTTTAAAAAAGCATTCCAGATGATTCTGGAGCACAGAACCACTGAACCCAACTCCTCACTTTACATGCAAGCCTGGAGAAGAGGCTTGATCTGTCCATGGCAACACAGCTCAGATGGTGACAAAGCCAGAGCTCAAATCACATAATGATAACAACCACTGTGTATCAGCTGCTCTATGTTCCAGGCATCTCCTTACATACTCTACTTATATTATCACATTTAACCCTCATGACAACCCAATAGAGTAGCTGTGATTATCATCATCTCTATTTTAAAGAAGAGACCAACTCTTTGAGAGCTAAATTTTTGCTAATATTACATAACAAATAAACGGCAGAGCCCAGAGTTGAAGTGTGATGCCCAGGTCTTTAAACATCATGCACATAGACTCTCTTCTATATTTGCCCAAAATGTGCCCTGAGCCTCAACTTAAGGCAGGGCTGAGAGAGAGAAGGAGCAGGAACATGGCAGCAGCAGGTATCTTAAGGAAAGATTTTAAATGAAGACAGTGTGTTTAGTGTATATGTTTTATCCAGGGACTTCCAGACTCTAGAAGGGGGTCTCTCCTGAAACATGTCCCATTGTCAACCAAGCAGCTTCCTTCTCCAAACGTAGGTTTCAACTGGGAATTTGGCACCAACCTCATGTGATTTAATGGATATGACTGGCATCTTATCCTCAAGCCAGAATTTCGCAAGTGCTCACCCTCTGGGAGATGATTATTTTCTCTGCCTCTTCTCCCCGAGGAAGGTCTTTGTGTGCCTTAGAAAGGAGTCAAAGAAGCACAGCTTTCACTGACTGTTCCGACCTCCTTCCTCACACACCCCCTCTCTTAAACATACAGAAACGTAGTTCCCAAAGGTACTGTTTGCTTGATGCAAATTTTAAAAGGAAATTTAATCCTATAAGATTTTAGAGAAAAGCATCTCTCCTTCGATGCATTTCTGGACCCATCTGCATAAACAGACAAATGAGATTCAGCTGCTCAGTAACTAAAGCTGCTGCTTAGGCCACACCCTCTGCAGTACTGGGAGAGGAAATTGCGTTCCTGGTTGCTGTCACAACTGGGTCAGTGCAGCTGAAGGATCAGGGGACAAGCTAGAGTGAGCCCTAGCTCCTCCATCTCCCTAATGCAGGATCTGGACCCAGATATTGTGTGTGGGCCAGATGCCAACTTCCCCCAACCTATTTCATTGACTGTCAATGGAAGTATCCCCTGGAGGTTGCTGGATAGATTAAATGAAGAGTCTGGCTTGAGCTAGGTGGTCAGTCAATGGTAGCAATGATTGCTGTGAATTAAGGATGGTCTTAGGCCATCAGATGTGCATTCCTTCACTCACCACCCTTGCATTCTACATCTTTCTCCCTCTCAAAGCATCTTATAAGCAGCCATAAGGGGCCAATGAGCACCACTGGGTTGGTTGTACACTACCTGGGGGATATTTCTTATGGGATGGATTTTTAGTGAGTACATTATGGCATGTGAGAAAGACAGACTCATGACCCCCCCCCCCCCCTCATTTTGCAGTTGAGAAAACAGAGGTTCAGAGAGGTTAGGGAATTAGCACAAGGGCCTAGTCAGTAAGTGCTGGTGCTGGGATTCAAACTAGTCTATATCATTTTAAGAGCCCATGTTTCTCTTTGCTTTGTTGAAGATTCAGTGGGTGGAGACAGGAGAAGGGAGAGAGATGGATCTTCTAAGTGCACAGAATGGCCGAGCAAAGGCACCAAGATAGAAATGTGGGTGCCAGATAAGGGTTTGTAGGAGATGCTGCTGGCTCGGAGAGAGGGAAAATAGATCCAGGAAGAGGCAGGCAATCTGGATTCCGGTCTTGATCCTGTGGCATTCTAGCTGTGTGACCTTAGAGAAGTTTTTCAGCCTCTCTGAGTTTTAGTTTTCCTAACCATCAAGTGGGATCTGTACATCCTGCCAAGCTCTGCACTCCATGAGCAATTCTTCTATTCTGATTTCAGGGGAATGTGGGCTGCCCCTTCCCCCCCTTGGGGATACTGTGCTCTAGCACTCGGGAGGGCTGGGAAGACTTCTGGGGGTCCTGCTGCTGGCCCTCATGGCTCACTCTGTTTTTGCAGGGTGGGAGAATGTCTATGGCTTTGATATGACCTGTATCCGAGATGTTGCCATGAAGGAGCCCTTGGTGGACATCGTGGATCCAAAGCAAGTGGTGACCAATGCCTGTTTAATAAAGGTCTGTAGACTCCTCCTGCTCAGGCCCAAGCATGCTGGCAACCCAGCTGTGCCACCCTGGAAAGCCATGGGCCTGGAGTGCCCCGGCCTGGCGAGGCAAGGCCAACTTGGCCAGATCCCCTGGCACCCCAAGGTGACTGCCCATCAGAGAGAGAGCCACAGAGAGTCATTTCTCTGTGGCTCTTGCACAAGGCAGAGCCACAGAGAGAGCCACTGGACTCCACGGGGGCACAGCTGAAGGGAGGGAGTTAGGTCACATCCCTCAGTGATTCAGGGGGAAGGGCATGGGGGAGGGGGCATCAGTGGAGAGGCAGGAGGGTATGCTCAGGTTTGGGCAAGTTCCTCCATTCAGAGGTGGATGGCCCTCTTGGGGAAGCAATCCAATCCCTCCAACGGCTCTGTAATCGGCATTACACTCCCTCCTCCAAGAGCACATCTGACCTGGCCAGACAGAGCTCCTCAACCCCCTTCCCGAGTGGTCTTGTTTGCACATGCTCTAACAGCTTTCCTGACAAGACTTTCTTCCGTGCAAATGAAGAACAGCTGGCCAGCATCCTTGGCGCAATGATCCTCCGTGTATTCTTATTATTAAATATTCAAACATACCAAATTTGATAGAGTGAAAACAAAAGCTCCCCTTGACCTTCCCTCCTTCTCAACCCCACACATGCTTTTCCTGGAGGTAACACTGTTCACATGTTGGCTTGCTCTTTCTAGCCCTTTCCTACGAATTTACATCTATAGACACTAATATATTATGTTGAACCATATAAACTACTGATACTTGGTCTTTTAAAATCTGGAAAGACATCACTTTCATATGGTTGAAGCTAACTTTTTAATGTAAAAATCTGGGTTCATTCTGTAAGTGTTTATTGGCCCACCCAGCCCCCATCTTAATGAAACAGACTTGCGGGCTCTGGTCCTGGACGTGTCACTTCTTTGTGGGGAGTATTGGGCTGGAGCCCAGCAGCATCTGCAGTGAATAAAGGGGAAGAGTCCAGTGCCCCTGGGGATGAGGTTCCTGAAGTTCTGATGTAAACTGCTGCTCTGCTAGGCTCACAGATGTCCTTTGTTGGTGGGCACAGTCCTCCTAAGAAGAAACACAACTCTTGGTCCCTAGTGTCCCTGTGGCATTTAGAAGGGACCTCCAAGGACTAATAAAACTAGCTGAGCCTCACATAGCTCATCAGCTGATGCCTCCTTCTTATGACATTCTGCCTAAGAGGTATAGCTGGGAGTCTATGTCTTCGGCTCTCTGTTGACAGGGTTCTCGCTACTTCTTAACTCGGCCCGTTCCGAGTCCAGGCAGGATCAACTGCAAGCAAATGTGTCCTTTTAAGTTTTTCTCCTACCAGCCTATGGTCCCTGAAGCCTCTCCCTCTCCCTTCCCCTAACAAGAAACAGGGAATTATACCCCCAAACTGGTTCAACTGAATTTGCCCAAATGACATGGGGCAGTTTCATGGAACTGTTAGGCATCTGTGCACCATGGCCTTGGCCAAAGGCATGACTGTTTCAATGTGCAGGGGCCCCAGGGGGCTTTCCACCTTTGATGGTAGGCGTGGCCACTGTGCTTGCCTGGGTCTACTGCAGGTCACGTGGTGGGCTGGCCTGCTTCTCCCCCACCGCAAGGCCACTCTGGCCTCCCCACTCCCACCAAGGTTTTTTCCCTTGGTTATACCTGAGTGCAACCAGGGGCAAAGCAACAGAACTTGGGGAAGGGGACGCAGATGGGCACCCACACTCCGGGCCTACGAGTTTGTGTCAGGATGGGAGCTCGAAGCTGAGGTCCTGCCCCCCCTTCCTTTGCCCGCACCCCTTTTTTCTCTCTTCCCCGGGAAGGGTAAGGACGGTCTGTGCATGCTTCTGTAACCAGGAGAGCCCCTCCATCAGCTTGCCTGCGGATGTGCTAAGCAACATTTTGCCTAGCCTGTTGGGAAAACACTTGCCCTTCTTCACACACTTAATTGCTACTTTCATCGCTATTAACGTTGCAAAGTGTGACACTTTATTATAATTAAGACTCTGTTTTGACCAGACTTCTGTTCTGAGACATCCATTTGTAACGTTATTTAGTGGTGGGGAAAACGGAGGCCAGGGCTTTTCTGAGCAGTTGATGTTTCCAGAACCCTCCGCTTCCTGGGGCTTCCCTGAGGCCGAGTCAGCGGGAGGCCCTCTGCGGTGTCAGAGACGCTGTTGGAGCAGGAAGACAAAATCCTTCCAGAGCAGGGCTCTGGGCCCTAGGGAGCCAGGGTAAAGGGTTTGGCTCTATAGGCTTTGGTTCTGACAGGAGGGTGGGCGTGAGCTTTGAGGACCTCTGCGTCTCCGAAGCCCAGCCACAGCAAGGCCACCTTCACAGATGGCTCCACCCCTATTGCCAAAAATCAACCGCCTCCATTGTCACCATTTTATGTCATGTCATGTCATGTCATTTTAGTGAGCTCTACGCCCAGTGTGGGGCTCGAACTCACAACCCTAGAGTTGCACGCTCTACTGACTGAGCCAGCCGGGCGCCCCTCCATTGTCACCATTCTAATGTACAGCTTCATCACGTCTGTCTCGAAGCCTTTTGCTCCTTCGGGGGCCCCTATTAAGATGCAAATGTCTGTAGGACAACGTGAACCCTGTCAGCTAACAGAGGAGTCGATAGCTGACGGTGGTTGATACATGTCTGGGAGCAGGACTCTAGGGAGGTGGGACTCCTGATCCAGGGGGATGGTGTGTGTGTGAGCACATGCCCTGAATGTTGTGAAGAAGTGAGGGGGCTGCCCAGAGAAAGGAGCCAGGTCCAGATGTGTCCCGGAGCCTACCTTTGGGGCTCACTGTCTGTGTTCAGGCCAACAGGTCCACGATCTGTAGGTAAGCCATATGGAGTCATGTAAGGTTTTGGATTCAGAGAGCAGTGCAGTCTGAATGGATCTGAGGGATTAGGGGGTTGGTTTGGAGAAGAGGCCTGGGGCTGGGGCAGGAGTTCTGTCGAGCGGGGAAGCCAGTAGGGAGAAGACTGAGGACTGTCAAGTGCTAGGTTACACAGCGGGAATACACAGACCCGTCACGGGCAGTCTCTGCCCTCAACTCCAGTCTGATGTAGGTGGGGCAGGGAGGCAGGGAGCAGGCTGCTGAGACAAGCCAGATGTACTGTGGAAAGATCAGGCGAGGCTGAAAGCAGAGGGACAAAGAGAAAAAGAAAATGAGGACCTTGGAAAGAGCCTGGAGCCTGGTCATCTGGCCCTGGCGAAGAAGGAGATGGTAGTCGGTGAGTGTGGGCACCGGAAGCCTTGTGGACTATGCTGATGCCATTAACATACATGGTTAACCACATCTGGCTCTGGGTTGTGGACCTGAAGAAACCATGGGCAGCCTGTGGCCGGAGGGCTAACAGACGTCATATACGCGGACAGGTGCCATGGACCACACGTAGCAGGATGACATAGAATGGAGGACCCTACACTCCGTGTCCAGGACAAAAGGAAAAAGGAGCATGAGTGAGGATGTGGTGAAGGGAGGGGGCTTGGCTGACTTCGTGCTGTCTGAGCCAGCAGTGTGCTTTTTGAGATCAGAAGCTGCTAGAAGTATGTCCCAAACAAGGAGGGTGGTGGAGTCAGAAATCATGACTTATGAGAAGTGAATGAGAAAACAGACACAGTTTATGTTGGAGAAGAAAAGGTTTAGGGGGCCCCTGTGAGGTGGAAGAGGCATTAGCCATGGGTGGAAGTTACAGAGACTAGTGGGTACTCTTCTCACTCATTTTGAAGAGGGAGCTGACCATTGGAGATGTCAGGAGATGGAATCAGCTGCCTGGCAGGTAGTGAGCCCATCAGTCCCACAAAGGTGTTCAAGCCAGCACCAGATGGCCACTCCCCAGGGAGGCTACCAAAGGGGCTCTCACACTGATGGTTTTCTAATCCCATCAAATTCTGCATGCTTGACCCATGGCTTCCCATTCCCCTGATTCTTGTTCCCCATCCTTGGTTCTAGAAGCACAGTAAACTTGCATCTGAGGTGACATCACCAAGAGGCTCCCCATTTCCCTACATCTGCATTTCTACCCTATTCCCAACCAACACATCAGATCTGCAGCTTTCCCCGGAGGACATGATGGCTCCACACTACAGACCACAATAGGGCTCTGATCGGACTAGCCTCCTTGACCAAACTTCTTCCTCTGTCTCTTTCAAGTCCCTGGAATGCTTTGTGTCTGCTCTTTATTTGTTCTAGAAATATGCAGAGATAAAAGCCATTTCTGTTACATCATTTTGTGTCTTCCCTGCTCTAGTTTCCTTCCCCACCTTCAGACCCCTCTCCTAATTATCCCCAACATATTCCATCATCCGGGTCTCAGGAGAAACCCCTTGGAACCAGTCCAGGCACAAGAGTTTCTGTCTGGTTCTTACAGTCTTCAGGACAGAGGTCCTTGCTACACAAACCCAGCAATGGGAAGCTTCCTTAGACCTCACAGAAAGCTGTCTGGATGCCTCTAGGGCTCTTGGAAGGTTTACCCTGTCTCACCGGAGCCAGCAAACAGCAGGTCAGCATCCTTCACACAGAAAAGAACAGCACATTGCAAACTGTCTTTCATTATACTTGCTCCCCATGCAACATTGATTTTCAGCTACTTCCCAACTGAAATTGTTAAAATTATTAGTTCTTTGTGTTTTCCATTCCCCAGTCAGAACTGAAAAATTCTTATTTCTCCCCCCTTTTTTTTTCTTCCTTTCTCTTTTCTCCCCCTTCATCTCCCTTCCTCCACCTCTCTCCCTCTCTCCTCCCCTCTTCCTTTCCTTTTCCTTCCTTCCTTCTTTCCTCCTTCCTTCCTTCCTCTCTTTCTCTCTCCTTCCTTCTTTCCTTCTTCTCTTTTTCTCTTTCTCTCTTTCCTCCCTCCCTCCTCCCTCCCTCCCTCCCTCCCTCCCTCTCTCTCTCTTTCTTTCATCCAGGCTAGGTGTAGATGGTCAGCAGAACTTTCCTCAGTTCAGCCTGTAACTGTAGTTGGGCTCCTATCTTCACTCCCAAGATAATACTTAGTGTCTCCTGTTGCTCAGAACTTGAACATCAAAAAATGGGGAAATGACGAATCTGGTTCACCCAAATCCCTGGGAGGGCTTGAAAAAGGACCAATCAATCGCTGTGTTGATCCCAGAGGTCTGAGCTGCCGTCCCCACCCCACCCCCACTCAGAATTTGTATCCAGGGGATGCTAATGCCCTTCATCTGGGGCCGCACTCGGAGAACCACTAGATGAAGGGAGTGATGCTGAGCTAGACTGCTCTGAGGCCACTCAGTTAGGTTCAGGAAAGCTCTGTCTCATTCATCCCCCTCTCCCCTCTCCTCCCCTCCCATTCCCAGAAGGCTGACCTTCCTAATTCTGTTCTCCTCACATTCAAATGTGTTTGCACCATTTCCTGAGCATACCCCACCATAGAAAGGATGGAGGAGGTCACTGGGAGGGTGATGGGTGGACTGGGGAGCCACCCCGAGGGTAATGACCCCACCCCCACCCCGAGAGTCTATTGTGGGTGGTCTTCCAAGGGAAGGAAGCTGCTGACCAAGACCCAGACCTGGTGGGGGCGCTAACTGTTGGCATTCTCTTTCCTCCGGTGCAGGAAGTGGACATTTATACGGTGAAGACGGAAGAGCTGTCGTTCACATCTGCCTTCTGCCTGCAGATACAGCGAAATGACTACGTCCACGCCCTGGTCACCTATTTTAATATTGAATTTACCAAGTGCCACAAGAAAATGGGGTTTTCCACAGGTGAGCCTTTTGTGGGCACTCACTCCAGACCCTCCTCTGCCTCCCTGTAGAGGCTTTGCAGAAGTGGCAGGGGCTGGCCTTGTCGTGGGGGCAGGACCTGGGGCCAGAGCGGGGCGGGGTGGGGGGGAGCTTGCTTGGCATCTCGTAAGCCTTCTCCAGCACTTCCCCAGGCTTTTAGCTGCCAAAGGAGGAGGTAGATGGAAGTGGGTATGGTAAGACCAGAGCCGAGAGTGCGTGTTGGGCAGGGAGAGGCAGAGGCGGATGGCCCCATTTCGAAGGCACATTTGTTCATTGAACATCTACTAAGTATATTCTGTGCAAGGGGCAAGGATACAGAATGGAGTAAGGTTTCCCTGTCTACACTGCCTCACTCTCCCACAGGATTCAATGGGTATCTCCCTAGGCTGCAGACCTAGGGAGCCCATGTCTCCCTGTCTCCTTCCTCTCTTTGCTGCTTCTACCCCAATCCTTCCTTCATTAAGCTCCTGACACTGTTCCCCAAAGACCATCTGTGCTCTCCCTCCTGGCCCAGCTTCAGAGGTGTTTCATTTCCTGCAGCAGATGAGCCCAAATTTCTTAGCCTGGTAAGTGGGGGTTCCATGACCCAGCCCTAGCCCACTTCTGTCACCTCATTTCTCATTGCCCCTCCTTTGCTTTGCCTTCCTACCATGTCCCTTCACTGCACACACAGCCCAGTCACACCAAGCACCTTACAGTCCCTGAGCTTAGCAAGGCTTCTTAACTCTCTAAGCCATTGTCTCTGCCCACGCCAACCCCTGTTCTAGCTGCGTCATGGGGACAGGAAGATCTTGTCAGAGACTCTTGTCATCTCCTTCCTCCCATATTTGTCTAGTAAGGCTGCCGTAATGAAGTACTACAGACTGGTGGCTTAAACTACAGACATTTATTTCTCACAGTTCTGGAAGTTCAAGGTATGCGCAGGTTTGGTCTCTCCTGAGACTCTCTCCTTGGTTTGCAGGTGGCCTCCTCTTCTCCGCATTCTCACATGGCCTTTCCTCTGCTGTGTGCCCTCATCCCCTCTTTCTACAAGGACACCAACCATACTGGATTAGGGCCCACCCAAAAGGCCTTATTTTAACAGTCTCTTTAAAGGCCCTATCTCCAAATACAGTCATATTCTGAGGGACAGGGGCTTAGGGCCACAGCTCATGAATTGCGGGGGACACAGTTCGGCCCCAAACACCTCCTCCATCCCACCCCTCGCCTGGCCAACTCCAGCACAGGCCTCATCTCCCACCTCAGCTGTTAATGAATGCCCTCCTCCCTCCTGGTCAAGGTTAGGCATCCTCCTTGGGGCTCCCTAATATCCTGTGTTTATGTCAGTCAGTCATGGCGCTGTAAAAAAAAAAAAAAAGCTGTAAAAAATCAAGGAAAAAGTTCTCTTTCCATTGCATCTCAACTCTGGCTCAGAGACATATGTTAACGACTTCTTTTTTATCCTTCCCAAACATTTCAATGGTGGAGAAGCACCTGCATACCTATATACACCTTTGTATTTTCGGCTTTTTATTTGAAATAATTCTCATATAAAGTTGCAAAAATAGTACATAGAGTTCTGTGAACCCTTTGGCCAGCTCGCCCATGGGTGGCATCTTAGGTAAGTATAGTACCACATCCCAACTACACCATTTTTTTTTTTTTTAGGTTTTATTTATTTATTTGGCAGACAGATCACAAGTAGGCAGAGAGGCAGGCAGAGAGAGAGGGGGAAGCAGGCTCTGAGCAAAGAGCCCGATGTGGGGCTCGATCCCAGGACCCTGAGATCATGACCTGAGCTGAAGGCAGAGGCTTAACCCACCAAGCCACCCAGGCGCCCCCCAACTACACCATTTTTAAAACACCGGTTGGCTCATACGAAACGCACAGCCCTCTGCCTCCTTGTCTTTATTTAACAATATACCCTGGAGAGCCTTCCACAGCCTCACAGGTGTAGCTAGTGTATTTTTTTTTTTTTTTGAGACAACTACATGGGATTCCTGTGCCAGATGTACCATTGTTTAGTCAGTATTTTCACTCTTTTTATGCAATTCTCAGTCTCCCTGTGGGCTGGGGTCACATCTCCTGAGTCTCTGTCCTGCTGCCGTCTAGAGGAGAGCTTGGCTCTCAGCAGGTCCTAAACACATCTCTGTCCAATGAGTCTATCAAGATCCGAGTCCTGCCCTTGGGAAGATGTTCCTATTGCTCACGCCTGCGAAGTCCTCCCGGGAGGTGGGAGCACGTCGTCGGGGGCGAGGGAGCTTGCATGTGGCAGGGGTGAGTGGGTTCTATAAGAATCTGAGGATATGATTATTCACTTTTTGGAGCCCTGGTGACAGTGATCCTCTTTTCCTTGTGGACAGAGGGGCAAAAGACTTCTCTAACCCCTCCTAGAAGGGTTTTTTCCAGAACTGGTGTCTCTTGACCACCAAGACCACAATCTGCTGGTCCCCACCATCTAGGGCAGGGATGGTACCCCCCGTCTTGGGGAAAACCAGAGACCCCCCAATTTGGGTCATCTTCAGCTACTACCCTTCTTAGAGGGGCAGCAGGTGAGATGGCCTTCCTGGTAGTCAGGAGGGGGAAGAGAGGTTTTACCTGGACTTTGAAGGGTGGTGAGATTCAGACTCCCCCACAGTAGTGGGGCAGCATGGTAGCAGTGGGAGGGCTGAGCAGGAGCCTGCTTGAGGACCGTGCTGTGACTAGAAGCTGGGTTTGGAGCCATCGCAGCTGGGCCTGCCTCTACTCTCTCCAGGATGATGCCTCCCCTGGGGCCTGCCCTGCTGTAGGCGACGAGGAAGGGTACTAGGGGTGCTCTGGAAAAAGTTCTTGTAAAACCTAGGATCCAGCCCTATATCTTGTAGCCCATCACTCCCCCTTATCCCTTCCCTGAGTTTATTTCCATTTCTTGAGGTCAAGTAGATAGCCTGCTGGACCCCTGTCCAGAGATGGCTCTGTGGTGGCAAGGACAACACTCCAGATGCCCCCATATGAAGGAGGATTGTTTAATCTCAAATTCAGAATCAAAGAGGTCAGCCCTGGGCGGAGGGATGGTGAGGATTTGCTCCCAGCATTCAAGTCTCCATCCAACCCACTGGTGCTGTTTTGCCCCATTCTGTGGTCACAGCCCCAATGTAGTTCCTCACAGGTCCAGGGGAGAGAGATGATGAGGACTGTGTTTCCTAGGCTCAAAGACTAGGGGTGTAGATCAAGGTCTGAGCTCACTCATCTGTCTTTTTGCAACTATGGTGTTATGTAGACTCCTTTTTGCACAGAACCCCAGAAACTTAGGTCTAAAAGGTCACCTGGAGGTCCTACAGCCTTCTGTTCCCCACGCTTGGTACAGAGATTCTCAAAGTGTGGTCTGTGGCTGGCAGCATCAGCATCACCTGGAAACTTGTTAGAAATGCAAATTCTCAAGACTTACCCCAGATCTTCTGAGTCAGAGACTCTGGAGTGGGGCCCTCCAGGTGACTGCGATACACACAGATCAGTCTGAGAGCTCCTGCCGCCGTTCATGACTTGAACAAGATGATGGTCAATGCCTTTCTGGAAAGATAAATCCATATCCTTACTGTGTGTGATACGCCCTTTTTTCTCCTCAAGGTCTTTGCCTTCTAGCTATTGTAGGTCCCTCTTGCTACAGCATCCCCATATGGTTAGAGATCAGCGGAAATAATTTGCTTATCTGTTTCCTCAACCAACTTGGGGGGTTACCACAGGCGGTTTTGCTTCCAACACATGGCATACATATTTACCAGGTAGTGTGGGCTTGGCAGTGGGCTTTTCACTCTCTGTACTCTGACCACCCAGAAAAGAGTATTTGTTTTTTGTTTTTGAGGACCTCAGATGCACAGAATTAGATTAATCCTAATTCCTGGTTCATGACATCGTTGGGTCAGGCACTGTTCAATTTTTGCTTGTTTATTTATTAATATAATGAACACCTGTGAACTCACCACTAACTCAGTAACTAGAATGTAAATAAAGTATTATTAACTAGAATGCAATAGTAACTAGAAAGAAATGTATTAGTTATTAGAATGTAAATGCATTAGTTAATATCAAGAAATGAACTATTACTACTAATTAGAATATAAATATTAAGCTGAATTACATTATTAATGGATATAATGATGCTATTTATAATGAATAAGTAAGTTAATTCACAGTCGCATAATTAATCCCTGTGAGCTCGCCACATAACGAAACGGATGCTCCATCCCATCCCATCACCCCCCCATATAGCCTCTAGATGAACATTACTCCGAATAATTTTGTACTCCTTATCCCCTTGCTATTTTTAAAGAAAGTTTGATCACATGTATGTGTATGTCAGAACACTGTATTGTTTAGTCTCAGCTATTTTCAAAATTCATGCAGAGTGAAGCCTGCTGTATGTGCCACCTTCCCATCAATTATCTGCCGAGCTTTCTGTCTCAGACCAGCCACAACTGGCTCTGGGGGGGCCCACTCGAGAGCATATCACGTGGTGTGCAGCTTGAAAACAATCCTTGTTAATGGCTCTGGCGTCTCCTCTCTGCAGCTCCAGGCAGAAGCTGTTGCAAATGGGCACAGGGGCCCAGCGTTCCAGGCTGTGCCTGCCAGCGGGCATGGCTGCCCCCCCCCATCCTCAGTGGGTGGGGCAGGATGTGGGAACTGGGACCCTTGGGGCAGTTGGAGTGGGTGGAGGGGCAGTTGCTTGAGTAGAAAGCAGGCCTGGGCTGGAGTCTTTGTTTTTCCAGGAGTCCGCCAGGTAGGATGGCCAGATACAGGAGATGGACCTTGATTAGGTTACTTTCTGGGACTCTGGCTTGTTATCTGTGAGATGATGTGGCTGGACTGCGATGCCTAGCAGCCCCTTCCAGCTTTGACATCCAGTGACCATGAGTCATTGTAGCAGGTCAAAGAAACTTCTTGGTGCATAGTCTTTCATTCTCCAAAAAGCTTCTGATCCTCTAGGGACTATATTACAAATTGATAGCTAGAAAATATTCTAAATTTCAGGAAAAGCTACCAGGCACTTGGACACCGGGAAGTGAAACAGGAAGCAGGATTCCACGCCCTTTCTGAAAGCACCTGGAAAGGAATTCTTGGGAGGGGCCCTTGCCATTCGTTCCCCCAACCCCCTGAGCTCTACCGTCCTTGTCCTTGGTCATGAGGATGACCCAGTGGCCTGAGTGCCTTCTCACTGAGGCTGCAGGATGTGAAGGGGAGGCAAGGCTGTACAGGTTGCTGTTTCCCAAATTTAGGGCCATAGCTGGCACATGAAAAACATCCTGAATTGATGTCTGTTGAGTGGAGGAGTGCCTGCTGGGGACAGCACTGGTCACACTCACTTCAAAATATAGAACAAAAGCTGTTCACAATCCAGAGCCCAGAGAAACTGGGAAGGGGAGGGAGAAAAGGGGAGGTTGGCGTGTGGGGTCAGGGTATTAAGAGTATAAAGATATCTTCATAACAGGGAAAACTGAAAATCAGGTGCATGATTTTGAAGATTAGAGTTGGGGCAGGGGAGGGAGGGAGGGACTTATTCCCTGATGAGAGCTCTAGATGTCATCCACAGCCCTGTGTTGCATGCTCATCCTTGCACCTGCCACCATTCTAGATGCTTCCCGAGGACATTCTGCACTACTAGAGTGAGGCAGCGTATCTTTGCAGGTCAGCACCATAGATTATGGATAAGCAAAATGATATCTACCACTTCCTATAGTGATGATATCGGAATTATATCATAATGGCTTATTATACTATAATGGCTTAGCGATACCCTCCCATTGGCTTAGTGTGTTGTACAGTGACCGTATAATTGATCTTTCAATTAAGGACACTTTCATAGTGAAAGGGAGAACTCTTCGTAGTTAAACCACAAAGACAAGTAACCTGGAGCTGTCTATGGTCACCCTTTGTATCCTCTTTCCCCTTGTCATCCCATCTAATCCTCAAAGGATTATAAATATCACACCCCACATTCTATAGATGTAGAAAATGCGTGCCAGGGTCATAGTGCAAACACATGGCAATGGGGAGGCAGGAAACTGGGCCTGCTGTTGCC
This sequence comes from Enhydra lutris kenyoni, assembly GCF_002288905.1. NCBI lineage: Eukaryota > Metazoa > Chordata > Mammalia > Carnivora > Mustelidae > Enhydra > Enhydra lutris. The sequence goes on from NW_019154153.1 coordinate 4,676,552, forward strand.
TCATTAAATGTCCTTCCACTCTTGCCCATCCAGAGATGTTACTAGATGCAAAGACTGGGTTCGCAGTATGATTTCAGCCATGCTGTGTGTCTACAACACCTGGGGGGAGATGTTTAAGTCTTGGCAAGTCTGCCCCCTTCACGTCCCCCCAGAATGACTGAATTCAAGTTTCTAAGAGTAGGGTTGAAACATCTGAATTGTAATCAGTTTCTCCTGGACATCTCGATGGAGAATTAGTATTTTTGAAACCTGGTTTAGATAATTAGTCCACAACCAATGGACCCGTCACAGAAATGAAATGTTTGGGGAGGTTCTCAAACTTTGATGTTGATGTCAAGGGGAAAAAAAATCACTTTCCTCCAACCCAAGCCTGGTATACATTTGGACAACCATCAGACACACCTAGGCTTGATGGCCGCCAACCCTGAGCGGTGAAATCCCTGGGACTCTTCTAAGGCATCCGATTAGGTGACAGAAGGAAGCTGCTTGAGTCTCCTTGCCTGAAGGTCTTTAAGAACAGGAGAGACACCTGTCTGAGCTGGTGTAGGAGGAAGTGGGGGCGAGAGTGCTGTCAGTTGTAAACTGCCATTCTCCACACACACCAGAGACTATCTTTTGACCATTTATTTAGATGTAGTTGGCAGGGAAGGTGCTGGGACGGATGGACATTTTCCGTAGATTAGCAGTATGGCTTAGAGGCCACAAAGGCTGGTATGTTTGGGGATCTAGGATCTAGGAGGCACAGACTGCATATTCATGATCCTCCTTTGATTCTTTCTAAGTGCTCAGGCTGCTTTTCCCCCACCATGACCATGAGTTTGCATTGATTTCCCAAATGCACACATTGAAGGCTACACAAATCTTTAACCAAACCACTGACATTTGATCAAGCCAGATTATTGCAAAGGGTGAAGAAAGACAGACCCTTCACCACCATTTAAATAGGTCTTGGGGTTTGTAAGATCTCAGAAGTGACCTGGTCTGACTCAGCGCATGATAAATCCTGTTAGTGGTTGTTGTAGGCACACCTCAAGGCTGGACCTTGGGTAGCTCAGACGATTGCAGAACAGCCCTAATTTTTCCCGATGGATTAAAAATTTGCATTCTAGTTATTCTAGTGACTAGCCTTTGTTCTGCCTCAAATGCCATTTATAAGGCCATGTATGAGACTTTCCATATGATGGCTTCTGAAGTATTTGAAAGGCGCTTATTATATTCTCCCAAGTCTCATCTTTAGCTCTGGTCCTAAGCAAAGAGAAAATCAGTATCAAGGAGTCCTACATCCAGGTGGAGGAAGGTAAGGCCCTAACGGGCCAAGAAGAACTTACTAAAATGGGTTCCTCTACTACTTATAGTTTTCAAAGCCTCCACTGGAATTGAACATCTATGGTACCTTGAAGCATAACAAACTTATTTGGGTTTTTGCCCTCGCTCATTTATTCAGTACTTACAGATCTAGCAAGTGTAGGTGCCAAGGATATCACAGTAAAGAAGCCTGGCCTGGCACCTGTCCTCATAGAAACTGCAGTCTTATGGAGGAAGCAAACAGCTGAGAAAAGACAAAGGCCTTTGCACTGCAGTGTGATAGGCTCTGTGGTCACATAAGCTCAGGGTGGCCCTTGGGCAAGGATTCCCAGAGGAAGTGACCTTGACGAATGAGGAAGGGAGAGCCTACTGAGGCACTGAGGAAGATGGCCCATACACAGGACCCCTCATTTGGCTCTTGAGCATGTAGTGTGTCGAGAGAGAAGCTAGATAGGATTCATTGGCTAATACAGGGAAGGCCCCAGCATTGGTCTGGTTTGGGATCCTGCAGGAGGCGTGGGCTGTGTACCAGTGGTGGATCTGTGGGATGAGAATTATCCCACATTTCCTTTTTTTAAAGATTTATTTATTTATCTGAGGAGGGGAGGGCAGAGGGAGAAGGAGGAAGAGAATCTCAAGCAGACTCCCTGCTGAGCATGGGTTCTGACACAGGGCTCGATCTCATGATCCTGAGATCATGATGTGAGCTAAACTCACCTTGGTTGGTTAGTTGGACGTTTAACCAACTGATCCACCCAGGCACCCCATCCCTTTTCTTTTTGATCCAGTTAGGAGGACACTGCTGAAACCCCACAGCAGGCTTGGGTCAAGGAGACTAGGTTTAGTTCTGGGGCAGAGAAGTGGCAAGGAAAGCTGTGTATAGGATGGGCTGTCGGTGGGACATGGGTTTAGTTATGGAATTTGCATACATGATGTCACTTAAGGGGAGCCAGGATGGCTTACCTCCAAATCTCCCTGTTACACTGCTTGAATATCTTCCTTCTGTTGAACTAATTAAAAACAGTAGCATTTTGAGTTTCATCTGCGTTAATGAGTTCAGTTGCTGAGAGGGTATTCATCCCACCCCTTGGAATGATCTTATGATACCAGTCTTTCTCTTCTGATTCCCTGGAAGATCAGGAGCTCTGAGAAGATGGGAATTCAATGGAAGCAAGAGCACCGGGGCTGAATGAGGGTTTCTGGGGCAGCTGGCTATGGGGGTTGGGCCATGACCCTGCAAGAGTGCTGGGTGTTGGTTCAGTGAATCCCAGAAGAAGCCCAGCACTTTTAGGCAGGGTCTCGGCCTCAGTCCTTCTGGAGATATCTCCTGTGACCCTTCCTTCCCACCTGCCCTGTTCTTGTCCCCTCAGCCCCCGATGCCCCCTACACCCACTGGAAGCAGACTGTCTTCTACTTAGAAGATTACCTCACTGTCCGGAGGGGGGAAGAAATCTATGGGACCATATCCATGAAGCCAAATGCCAAAAATGTGGTGAGTGCTGAAGCCATCTCTGCCTGGGGCAGGGTCAGAGAGAGGAAGGGACCCACGGAGCTGGCTCCCCGCAGCTCCCAGGACCCCCTTGCCCAGGTGTCCTAGTGCCTTGTGTACCAACAGACCAGGTACTGGGGGAGGGGCAGTAGAAAGCCAGACTAGGTGTCACTGAAGGCCTCTAGCTATGGTCCCTTAACACTCAGGGATGAGAGATTTTTCTCCAGGCCCAGCTCTGGCCTCTCAGCCTCAAGGACAGTTTCCAGTTCTTCATCCGTGGTCTTTGGGCACAGAGGCTGTGGTACAGCTCATTTAGAGCAAGCCAAGCCAGGAAATAACAGCTTCTGCTGGCCTGGAAGATGTTCGGATCGCCTTTCTTCAGTGGGCCTGGTGGGTCGGGGATTGTGCGACTCTTTCTGAGTAACGGCAGGGGCGAGCCTGTGTGTTGAAAGAGTCTGAAGAATGTTCTGAGGGCTGTGCTACGGAAGACTCAAGCACCCCACTCTGTTTTCTCTCAGGATGAACTCAGAGGGAACGCTTCTGTATTATAACAGGAAGGGTTTAGGTTGGAAATCAAAGCACTTCCTGTCAGGATAATGAGACACCAGAATAGATTCCCAAGGGCTGCTCGTGGGAACCCCTTCGCTAGAAAACCTTAGAAACACGGTAGTCACCCATCCCCCTACTGGCAGGAGCCGGTGCGGGGGAGGGTGGGGGCGCAACTCCCGACCAAGCTAACCCCAGGACCCTTCGCCCCTCCTTTGCAGCGAGACCTCGATTTCACGGTAGATTTGGATTTTAAGGGACAGCTGTGTGAAACATCTGTATCTAATGACTACAAAATGCGTTAGCACACGTGGGAAGCTGCAGAGAGCGAGCAAGAAGAGAAACTCTTCCCTCCATCTGCGGCTCCGTAACAAGGACTCCACGCTCGAAAACCAGAGTTTTAAATTCTGCCTTGAAGATTGGTGAACTCACCAGGGCTCCCGTGGGCCCTGCCACGGGACACAGAGCCTCCAGCTCCCCGGCTCTGCTCTGGGAGCCCTTCACCGAGGCTTTGCTGTCGCCCACACAGACCAGCCTCCAGTGCTGGGGCTGGGGCCCCGAGGATGGAAAAGTGCACACGTATACCCATTGTCCTCCTTAACTGTGAATCTCCGGAACTTCCAAGTTTTGCATGCTGCAGGCATCTAGGACAGACTGCTTCACTAGAACCTGGACACGTAGTGTCTTTGATAGCGTAAGCCAGATCACCCGTCTGTGCGGTGGCTTGTGCGTGCGCGTGCGCGTGCGTGCGTGCGCGCCTCCAGCAGACCCATTAGTTTCTCTGCCCACACCACCTGTATATGCATGCATATACAACCACGTGGGTATACGTCTGTGTTCATTCAGGGTGTGTGTGTGCGTGCGTGCGTGCGTGTGCGTAGAATATATATTACTCTCAGAGGAGATTCTGTTGCTTTCGAATAGGAATTTGTTTTGTGATTAGTTTCCCCCCTTCCCCATCCCTTACAGATGTTAAGCAGCTATGAAACGTTCTCTGTACCAGCTCTGGTCTCCTTTTGATAGACTGTGGCTCTGAACCCTGAGCATAGTACCACGCACTCTGTTGGCGCTCAATAAATGCACATGAGAGCGAAGCAGTGGCCCGGCTGTGTTCTTGGGGCTCTGGGGTGGGAGGGCTTAGGGTGGACATGAGAGGCCACGCTGGAAGGGGAGATCCAAGGAGCAACAGATGCTGCTGCAGGCCCCCAGAGGGCAGCTCCTGGTTGAAGCCACCATGACGACAGGCCTGGTCCAAGGGCATGTTCCCTGCCAACCCCCCAGGGGGTGGGAGAGGGACTTAGCGGTGAGGTGGGAGGATGTGAGCTAACCAAGAACACTCTAGAACAGGAAGCTACCTGTAACCTGGAGGAGGCCAAGCTCAGAAACCAGAGAATCTGGGTACGTGTCCTGCTGGGAGGGCCTGGACAAAGCAGGAGACGGTGGTCCCAGGTCCCTGGGGAGAGACTGGGGCAGGGTCTGAATGGAAAGCCAGTGGGGAGATTGTTCTTGTCCCAGGTGCTGAAAGTTTGCAGCACTGCACAGGGGCTCATCCCTGCTCCCTCAACGTGGTCAGTGACTTGCTGGCCCTGCTACTCTCCGTGCCAACAGGAGCTCACCCACCTCAAATGGGGCCTTCCCACTGAGCCCCAGTGAGACACTGGGTTCCAGGATGGTACCCCAGGTTCCCACTGCAGCTTCTCCCCCCCAGCATGGTTGGGGTGCCCTCAACATCTTCAGACCTGCCACCTCTTAGATTCTAGACTCTGGTTCCATTGTGGAGAGGGCAGGACCAGGTTAGAGAGTTCTGTGGCTGCAAACAATCCCCTGAGGGCAGGGACCCAGGCCCTGATGCCTTGAAGATTCAGTTGCCAAGGAGTCTGAGGGCCTGCTTCTTTGCCCTGTGGGAGGAAACAGGACCTGGATCCTGAGCCGTGGGGGTGTAGGTTTGCCCCCGTGGGCCTTGGGCAAGTCACATCACTTAATCATGGCTGAAGAAAGAGGGCTGGACCAGGTGAATGTTTTCCACACTGTGTCCTGGGGAGCCCTCAGGCTTGGGGGAGGGGCCAGGGTCACGGTGACCAGAGCTCTGGATTTCTCTCTCCCCAGGTTAGAAAAAGAAACAACCCAATGCTTCCCTCGTCTGTTTTAATTTTCTTTGGGAAAAGGATTCTACTACTAAAACTGAAAATGAAATAAAAAAATATTAAGGAACCAAGACCAAAATCAAACACCTCTGAAAATGATGTATGCAGGTGACCCCGGAGTCCCCTTGGCCCAAATACTCTGAGGTCAGTGGAATCTTGGACCTTCTCTCTCTTTTTCCTTCTCTCCTGCTGCCAGTTCTGCTCGCTCTCACCAGAAGCTGCCCTCAAGCAATATTTGGGTCTCGGTTGGGTGCCCACCACTCGGCCCAGAACCACATTTTCACCCACCTGCATCTTTATGTTATCTCTTGCCTCCATCAGTTCTGAGATATTCTCTCTGGGACCATCGTCACTCAGAAAGGGGGGCCGGCTCTCTGGGCAGATAGGGGTTCTTTGCCTGGATTTTAAAAGGGGCCTCCTGAAGGCACACATAGTTCTGGGGATGTTCTGCTTCACAGGCAATGCGAATTTCGGTCCCCCCTGCCCCTTGGTCTAGTGTGAGCACTGCACAACGGTACTCAGGGGCCCCAAGAAAAGCTGTGCTGGGCCCCTCGGAGCCCATGTATGTTTCCCTCTAGCTAGTGAAAGGCTGCCCTGTGTTCCTGGGCTGAGCCAATCATATTCCCCTATAGAGAGATGTCAGCAAAATTAGCAGCCTCCGTCCAAGTGTGGTAACCGACTCTCCGTAGGTTGGAAGCCCATGTACTGTGCCAGGCGTGGTAAGGTGTTTTGATTTGGTTTCAGGGGTTATTCTTAAGCTTCTGGGACAGGTGATCTCATCTGCGTCATCTCCCCTGGGAGACATATCCCAGGTGCTGGGAAGGAAGAAGGGCCCTTTAGAGGAGTTGGTGGGGCCTACTGGGCCCAAGATGGGAAGGAGGCAGAGGAGGCTTTGGCTTGGCTGTAGGTGGGGTGTCCGGGAGCTGGCAGTGCCATTGAGAATGATCAGTGAGTCCAGCAGTGATGGTCCCTACCCTTCCCTAATGTACTTGTGGGCTTCCCCAGAGTCCCAGGAATTAGGGGCAGAGTAACCCCACCCGTTCTGTAGCCCCACTGAGGCCCCAGGAGGAGGAGCGGAGTTGTAGCGGAGCTGGGAGGTGAACTCAGTCCTGCCCATGGTCCCTCCACCGCCTGTGCTGGTCCCTCCAAACCCAGGTCTGGTGGCCTCCCCTTGTTTCTGGACAAAGACAGCTCACCTCATGTAGTCCATGTGTTAGACAAGAAGGACAGGAAAACTGGAGGGGACAGCAGTGAATGTGTTAGGGGAGAGAAGGGGGCTTGAAGAAGGACATGGGAGCAGGGGCTCTGTCTGAGGGCATTTGAGGGAAACTTATTAGTGGCTTTTCTCTGTGGTGGCACTTGGGGAAGCCCTTCTGCCTTTCATTGGGTAGGGAGCCCAGCCAAGTTCACAGAGGATTCCATCCATGGTCAATGGGGTAAAATCGTACATTGGCAGGAGCCAACCAGTCTGGTGACCCCGCCCCCCAGGGGCTCCAGGCATCCCTGACATTCCTGGGGCACAGGGGAGGACTGGGCTGAACAGAGAGGTCCAGAGGTCTTTCGGACCTCTCCAGCCACCAGAAGGGAAGGTCACCCCTGAGGCTTGTCCTGGCTCTGGGTCTCCAACCTCTGCTGCCCCATATTCCCATCTCTGCTCCTGGACTGCTGGGGTGAGGCCTGGAGAGTCACGAAGGAGCACTTCCCCAGAGCAGCCCCCTCCTCCTACCCACGGGAATGCTGCAGTGGGAATTGTAATTTCCCTCTGATCTGCTTGGAGCACGTTCTAAATTGAAGTCAGTGTGTGAGATGAGGTCTTCTCATGACAATAGGGACCCTGCAAAGATGACTTCACGTATGAAACCTCTTCTGTCCCTGACTCTGCTTTTTTTATTTTTTTAAATTTTTTTTATTTTTTTATTTTATTTATTTATTTATTTATTTATTTATTTATTTATTTTTTCCTGACTCTGCTTTTTAAAATTTTTTCTTAGAGATTGTACAAAACCTATTAGTGGTACTCCTGTCTCTCTTCGTCCCTTCTTCCTCTTTGGGGGAACTTCTCCCTTCCACTCCCAGCCAACTTCTCCCCAGACCCACAGCCCTGGGGCCTCTTTGGAGGTCTTATCCGGGCTGAGTTACTCTGAGGGCTGTTGTATGTATGATCCCTTTTCCCCATAGAACGAAGGCTCCAGGCACGGGAACCGGCCTCTCTCTATCCATCCCCTTGAACAGCATGGGGGTGCAGGTAGGAGGAAACAGGGTGACAGCTGGTCAGCTTGACATCATGGAATATGTCCAGCGGCCGTTCAAGGCCGTTCAGCTCCCTGTCCTTCTATCTGTGCCCCTGGGGAGAGGCTGACATTTTCTTTACTCGTAAAAACCACCCCATGGAGTCTCTCTCCCCTGTGCCAGGCCCTCCCTTCTTCCCTGTCTCTGCTGCCTTCCTCCCTCTCGGCACCACAACTGACACCCCACCCCAAAGCCCAGCCCGATCCGGACCTCTGGCACACAGTGAAATTAAGCTGGACGTCTCAGCCCATTCTTGTGCCTAGGATGGGTCACCAGGTTAAGAGTCTGTCCTCAGCCTAGTGGCCAGCCATGATCATGGGGTAATTTCCTATCTTTCATCTTTGATCTATCTCATTCTCGCCCCCCACTCCATCCCCGCTCCTGTACAGAGGGAGGGGGCCCACCCTGGGTTCTGGAGCTCTGTTCCTGAAGACAGATTTTTTTCTAGGTCCCTGCCTGGAGTCTTGAATGGCACCCCCTGCCCACCTGGCTCCTCGCACCACCCCATCCACATGGCCCTCTAGCTTGCCTTTGACCCTCGTGCCACCACAGGCTGTGCCCCAATCCTCGGCCTATGGTCTTGGGACTGCCAAGATAAGCCTGCTTGAGGATGGGTGATCTCCTCACACCTGTCTAACCACATCTGGAGCCTTCCAGGGTGCCCGGGGCCCAACCCATGGGAAGCGATGAATTCCTATTCAACTAAGGCTCAGACACATCACGTTCAATGACCAGAAGGTTGGCCAACAAGCGTCTATCAGCTTCTCAACGGGCTCCATCCTACCACACCCGTAGTCTGAGCCCAGCTCAGTGACACAAGCTCTGTGTCAGGGAGGATGGTGAAGTTTTAGCCTCCTTATCATCTCTCAGTTATCAAGCCTGTGAAATGGAAGGAAAATGCGCTCTCTGTGAATCCCATAGAAAGATCCAGCTGACCTTTTCAGAAAATGGAGCATTCAAGGAAGTCCTTTTTGATCCTAACCATAAGTAATTTATCACAGCAGAAGTGAAAAGGGTTTCCCAAATTCTAGGCACCAGCTAGCGTCTCGGCCTCAAGGGCAGAGCGAACTGGCCAGAAGAAACTCCCCAGGTGTTGGGTCACTCAGCCCAGGCCCTGTTGTCCCCTCTTCCAAAGGGAAGCACCAGTCACTGGACAACTCTGCCACACGCCGTGAGGGTTGGAGCCAAAGAGGGAGGCAAACCCCAGTGGGGCCGCTTCCTGACTGTGTGACTTCGGGCAAGTCACTCCACCTCTGTGAGACTCAGGAGGAGATGACCCGGATGGAATGAGATTAATATAAAGCATGTTTGGAACCTGTAAAGCACCATCGGAATTCCAGTTATAATTGCTATTTTAATCATATTTCTGCCCTGTACGCCAACTCTGTTATTGAGAAGCCTGTCTGGATGCCGGTGCCTGCGGGCCTTGGAAGGTTCTGGGGCGGCAGGCTCTGCGGTCAGAGCCAAGGTCAGCAGCTGGAGCGGCCCCCTGACTGCAGGCTTGTCACTGCAGGTGACACACATGTAGGGTTTCTGCCAAAAGCCCTGGGCAGAGTGGCCTGCTCGGTGGCTCCTGTCCATTAGCTCTTTAAAGGCCTCACAGGTGGTTTGTGGAGATCTCCCAGACCCCAGCAGGAGGTGACTGACTGACACCAACAGCACGTGTCCTTCCATTAGAACGAGAAGATCCTCGATCAGGAAGATGCCATAACCCACCCGGGGCACTCCGGGCAGGCCCCCTGTCCTTCCGGCTCTCTCCACCCACATTTCCAGACACAAGGACATCCTGGTGACCTTGAGACAGAGCCTAGAACCTACATCTAAATCCTGGCTCGTGTCCCGTGGAGAACAGCCATAGCTAATCCAAGAGGTTCTCTCTCCTCTATAATCTGACACACGGTGCCATTCCTGGGAGAGTTTTCCTCTAGCGGTAGTTGGTTTTGATCAATAAGGAATTGAGTTTGTGTACTCAGAGGACCTATTCTCTTTGAGGGCAGTGTGGTAGCTTGGAAGCATACTCCGGGCCTGGCAAGAGGGTTGAGGTGGGGACCCGGCTGGCAACCTCATCTGGACACAACCACAGACATGCTTAGATGAGAGCTCTCTGGCTCCACTTAATCAGCAATAACCAGCCATCTCCCCAGTGTCACAGATTGTCATTAATGTGGCTGAGGCACATGCCACTGTGGCATTGTGAGTCAGAAGGCAGTAGAAGAACAGAACAATAAGAAGCCTTCTCTGTGCCCAGGGCAAGGATGGAGCCTCCCAAGAGAACATCTGTGCAGGGAGGAAGGAGCAAATCTAGAGATGCAGAAATATCTGTTGCACATACTGTTGCATGTTGCCATGAGACGTGGAAGATCTACCCTCGCCACCTGTTGTCTGGAGACTGGGCATGGCTTTTGGATCAAGCACGGGATGCTACTTCATCAGCAGCATGAGGGCTGTGGGTCCAGTCCCAGCTGGAACGAGAAGAGCCAAGCAGGTAGTCGTTCCTAACTTCCCCCGTTCCACAGAGACTTCTCCAGCCCCTCCCATGTAGCAGACACGACACTAGGGGCTGCGAACACAGGAGTGAGCACCACAGATGTATCTGCCCTCCCAGAATGGACAGGCGACCGGAGGAGCAGAGCCTGAACGAGAATGACAAATATGATGAAAGAGGAAAAGCAGAGGCTGCGGGAGGCTGTTGTCACGGTCATGATCTTACGGTCATGGGATCAAGCCCCACGGGGGCTCCATGCTCAGTGGGAGTCTGCCTGTCTCTCTCTCTCTCCTCTGCCCTCTGCCTCTTCCTCTGTTGCACTCTCTTTCCCTCTGAAACAGAAAAATCTTTTTTTTTTTTTTTTTTAAGAGAGCCTCTCTGAAGATATGACTTTAAGCAGTAACTTGCAAAAACAGTGACAGAGGGGCAAGGCAAGGGAGGGAGGGAGGGATGGGGAGGCATCTATGCCAAGGCCCAGCCCAAAGGCAGCCAGAGAGCTGGACATATTTGGAAAAAGAGGAAAAGAGAAGAGCAAAGGCCAGGCAGGCCAGGGGAGAGCAGTGAGAAGATCCGGGGCCCACGGTCAAGAGCCCCAGGGACCACCGTGTCATAGAGGTGTTTGCCTTGGACACTGAGAAGCCGCTGAGGGTTTAATCAGGAAACTGACAGGATAAGATTTGTACCCGGAACATGCTCGCCGTTTAATGAGCTCGAGTTGGCAGTTCTTTCCCCTGGAATCTGGTAATAGACTTAACCTACTGCCTACTTCAGAAAACCACAGATGACCACAGACAAGGTCAACGGAAATCAGGCAGAGCCTCTAGGAGCCACGAGGGGAGGGTGGAGATTGAGGCTTTCTTTGGGACGCTGCTGTGGAAAATGGCTCGAGTACAAATCGCTTCATTGTAGGATTGCCTTGTTCACCAATCAGGGATCCACAAAGGGGCAATCTGTGCTACTCTGAGATTATTTGCATTATCCTTTCTGGTGTCATGTCATACTGTTCTCCCCACAAGGATGGCTTCCCTCAGCTCAGAGAATGTAATTGTCTGAGAGGCGAAAGGGGGTTGGTAGGGTTTGTACGAGGCAGGCTCTGCATCTCGAGTTGGTTCTGCTGCCTCCGAGCCCCAGCAGCAGTTTGTAGGGGAGCAGAAGGCTCAGCATCGCTTCCAACTCACAGACTTCGTGGGCTTCTGGGTCATAATAGGTTTCTGATACTATGACAATTGCTTCCTGGCCATGGTTGGTTAGCTCAGTTGGATACAATGTTGTGCTTAAAGCCAAACACCCAGGCTTCCCAGATTCCCCACTCAGTTTCATGGTAGTGGCTGATGCCTTGAACTCCAGCCAGAGTTCGAGATAAACAGACCTGGGGCGGAAGGCTGACTCCTGCAGCCAGGGGCTCTGAGACCGGCTGCGAGTTACTGGGAGTCTTTGTTCCTGCGTGAATCCTTCCTCTGTTAAATGCAGATGAGAGGAACACCTTTCTGCAGGGTTTACAAGTGGTGGATGAGATAGTCTGAGATGGCCTGCTGACTCACCCCACACAGCATGCGGCACATGGTAGCTGCTTATAAAAGGGGGTCCCTGTTCATGGAACCGAGGGCCCCAGATGAGAACATGCAGGTGACTCTGGGCTCTCTTAGGGAGGAAGGAGGGAGAGAAAACTCCCAGCAGAGTCTCTACCCACAGTAGACGGGAATGCTTGCTTTGTGGGGCCAAAGAGAGAAGGCACGCGATCCTGTTGCTTGGAAACAATCCTGAAGGTGGTTTTGCAGAGGTCTGGATGAGAGACATCCTGGGAGGTCAGAACAGGGCTAGGACTGGGGGAAGCTGAGGTCGTTAAATGTGACTCAGGCCTTAGGCCACCAGCTGCATGGGGCATCGTTGGACCAGGAGCTCATAGTTGGCCGTAGCGGCAGGAGGCTGCCCACAGTGTCCTAATCGAGGATCCACAGTCACCTGGGAGCAGAGGAGCACGGGTCACGCTAGAGTATGGACTCTGGAGCGAGGACCCCAGTTCCTCTCCTGGCTGTGTAACCACAGGCAAGACAGCTGGCCTCTCCTTGCCTCAGTTTCCTCGACCTGTAAGCTGGCGGTACTATTCTCCATGGAGGAAGGTGGGAAGGATGAAATGAGAAGAGTGCCTAGGACGCGGTCAACAGAACGATGTCCTCTATCATGGTCGATTACAGGCTAAGGCTTGGACTCATGCCGGGCTCTGAGGGCCTCCGGGATTTAGACACGTTGGCCTCTACGAGCCTCCCCACTCGGCTCCCTGTGTCTCTGGGCCACTCTCTGTGCCCACATCTACGATGCTGTCTGTATTAGCAGTATCTGGTTTCGTGCCCAGTCCCTTGGCCCCGAGACAGCGGTGTCCTGGAGGGAAGCTTCTAGAGCTCACTTAGCCTTGTGCGTCTGCATTGAGTAGAGTCCCAGGGCCCATCAGAGACCTGGGATCAGTACTTGCTGCAGAGACAGATGATGACTTGCTGTTGTGACTCTCTTGCTCGTTGCCAGTTACACCTGTTGCTCGGGCTCTTGGGACCTCCTGTGTGGCCCCCTCTAGGCCCGAGGGTTCTCGTCTATGTAACCAAGGTGTGCTCTGGGCATGATCTCCAAGGGCCCCCCTCCCCGGCCCTCCTAGGGGCCTGAAAATCTGACTCTCCCATTCTGCACTTCCACGGATCTTATTTTGTGACCCTGGGCTCAGAGTTTTCCGAGAAGATCCTGTGTCTAACGTTTCAGTTGGGGAAAGGAGGAGGGATGCTGGGCTTTTTTTGTGGGGTCCAGGGTCAGGGTGAGAAATAAGGCTCAAAGGGAAAAATGAAGGTCCCTTCAGGACTGCAGACAGACCGAACACAGGCTTTGCCGGTGAGCAGCCAAAGGAAACAGGACAAGAGGCTCGGGTGCGGGTCTTCTCCGGGCGCTTGACTGCACTTCATTAGTCTGTGACTCTCCTGTGGTGGGACTATCTCTTGGAAAATCATTTTAATAACCAAGAGGAAATGGAATTAGGGGTCCTGGCTGCCTGCTAGCTGGGGCTGACCGACTCTCATCCAGGCGGGGACTTCCTCTGGCTCTGCTAACATTGCTTATTGATGATCTCTGATTAGATTTCATGCGCCGCTCCCCAGAGTGTCCCCAAACAAGGAGGCCTTGGAGAGAGGTGGGCTTCTGAGGAGGGTGAGGGAAGGGGTTGGAGGAGGAGGGCTGCAGAGGAGTTCGGGATCTGGGTTGGACGGGCAGGGGTTTGGGGGGCACTGGAATTGATAAGCAGCAGATGGAAGTGGAGGGCAAACAATGGGGTCACATCTAAGTGCGGTGACTCTGGCCCTTGACTTCAGAGTTGGGGGGCTGGACACGTCCTATAGCTCTGCTGCTCACAGCCTGGCCCTGGAGGAGGTCCTCATGCTCACTAAGTCCCCAGTTCCACGGACGGAAGATGATCTGCAGAGGGTGTTGTGGAAGAATCTGGTAAACTCAAAAATTCTGGGTACTTCTGGGTTTCCTGTTACTCCTGCCCCGTCCCCAGATCACATCTAGCTTTGACTATTTATGTGCGTGGGAGGAAATCTGGACCTGGAGAATTCAAAGTAGTGGATGACACAAGATCTACTTTTATTTGGTTTGAGGTTTGCAGGGTATAATCCCTAAGCTCCCACTTCCTTCTGAGAAACCACCTTTCCTAAAGCTCGCTGGATTTAATCGGAAAAAATCCGTGGTTGAGATTTAGTGACTCGGGGTATGGGATTGAGGCAGGCTGGCAGGGTCCAAGGACACAGCCGGCAGGGTCCAAGGTCCTTGGCTAGGTACAGGATAGAAATCAAATGCAAGCCAGCAGGAAGGGAGAAGAGAGTTTACTGCAGTTACAGAGAGCAGATACAGACGGAGCATGTGGGAGACTCCGAAAAGAAAAGGAGAGAGTCTCATCTTCGCTTGGGGCCTAGGGTTTTTATTGAGGATTGTGGTCCAGCATAAGCGTCCTCTCAGGCATCCTGGAACTGGTTTGAACAAGGGCCCGGGTGTCCTCTGTAAGTCACTCATTCCTTGGAGCCAGTGGGTCTTGGTGCCAAGATGTCCGGCACCCGTGGGCTGGGATATGCACATGATGGCTTCATGGGGGCGTTCTCTCCCGGTTCTTCCTCAGATGTGATCTGTTGTGCTCGATGACTTCCAAAGAAATCATTAACTCCTTGTCCCTTACAGGGAGGACACACATTATTTGCACTAAGAGGCACGTGTACAGTGGGGGTGCAGGTCCTAGCGAGGGTAGAAGCAGAACAAGGAGCCAAAGTCAGATTTTGATGGAACTCTTCAGTTTCCCTATCCCAGAAGGAAGAAGGAATGGCCAGCCTGGGACCACACTGGGCTGTGGGAAGGTAGAGAGAAAAGGCCAAGGTTGAAAATGTGGTCTGGCTCATGGGCAAACACAGGTCATGTTGAAAGTTGAGGTTGGTTGGTTATGAGGTTCTTTCTCCCTACTCGCCACACCCAGGTCCTCTCAGCACAGGGTCCTGGGACCAGCGCCAGAAAGCCTCACCTGTCTTTCTGCCCCGAGTCACAAATCTGACCCTGTCACTTCCCTGTTTAAAACCCTCCACGGGTTCCTCATCACTGACAAGGTATTTGTCAGAGAAGCATTTAAACTTCTCTGGCCCAGGCAGGCTCTCAAGGTTTGGCCTCATCCGCTTTCATCCCCAGATTCATTCTCCACTCCTGACCCCAGAATCCTCCTCCCACATCTGCCCACAAGTCGGGCAGCCAGCCCTGCTGGATCCCCAAACTGCCTTCCCTCGCTTTCTTGCTGTCATCACTATTCCCCACTGTTCCCCTTCCTTCTTTGCCTGAGGGCACAAAAGGCAGCTTCCCCCCCAACTCCAAACCCAGGGACAACTTAGTCTCACTAACTTCCCACGTCCCAGGGCATCCTGCCCTGTCCCTCTCATTTCCTGTCTCTCTGCGAGGTAAGTCCCACTGACTTTGGGCTCCTTGATTTTTTTCTCCTTTTTTATGGTCCAGGGCCATAGTGTATTGCTTGGCACGATGGCACATATTCAAATTCTCATGGAAAGTATTTCAAGCCGTCAATGGTGGGGACTATTGGGGAGGGATGTGGGAAGAAACCAGAATGGGTAGAGTGTGCGTGTTTCCTCAGTGTGTGTGGTGTGTGGGTGTGTGGTGTATTTGTGTCGGATACAAGCATGAGTGTGTGGGGTCTGAATCTATGGTATGTGTGGTACATGGGTGTTTAGTGGATGTGTGGTGTGTGGTTGTGAGGGTAAGTGTGTGGTGTGTCTGAGTGTGTAGTGTGTGTGGTACATGTGTGGTGTAAGGTGTCTGAGTGTGTCATGTGGGGTGTGTGTGTATGGTGTGTAGTGTGTATGGTGTGTGTCTGAGTGTATGGTATGTTTCCATGTGTATGTGTGTGGTATGTGTGTGGTGTGTGTGATGTATCTGAGTGTGTGGTGTGGTGGTGTGATTGTGGTGTGTGTGGTACAGGCATGAGTGTGTGTGGTCTGAATCTATGGTATGTGTGGTACATGGGTGTTTAGTGGATGTGTGGTGTGTGGTTGTGAGGGTAAGTGTGTGGTGTGTCTGAGTGTGTAGTGTGTGTGGTACATGTGTGGTGTAAGGTGTCTGAGTGTGTCATGTGGGGTGTGTGTGTATGGTGTGTAGTGTGTATGGTGTGTGTCTGAGTGTATGGTATGTTTCCATGTGTATGTGTGTGGTATGTGTGTGGTGTGTGTGATGTATCTGAGTGTGTGGTGTGGTGGTGTGATTGTGGTGTGTGTGGTACAGGCATGAGTGTGTGTG